>NC_141094.1:24327048-24607048 GCF_041138505.1 Cibotium barometz
TATGCACGGACTACCAGCATCCAGTGACCAGATAGGTGGGCAGCTAGGCAAGCGATCAGTTAGGTGGACAGCCAGTTGGGCAGTCAGATGGACGCTAGGTGTGGGAAAGCGGTGCAGAGGATGGGCACACAACAGTGATTTTGGCCAGGGACTGGAGGTCGTGGAGTAGGTTCCTTGCATGTGACAGCCAAGCGGGCGGGTTTTCTTGCATCATGGAACAGACCGCATCGCTGAGGCATCTCCACAGCTAGACTGGATAGGCTTAGACCAGCATGATAAAAGCGGGTCTATGGGTTTTTGGCATCGTGATCGATGGTGCATATGTGGATTTATCTGTCATGGAAACATGACATTGGTCTTTCGAGAAGAAGCAAGACTTTGGTATCGAGGATACAGGCCTATGGTTTATGGATACAGGTCTATGGTTTATCAGATAAAGGTCTTTGGTTTCGTGTGGAAAGCATGTCTCTGGATTCATGTGAACAGGTTATAGTTTTCTCGAGGTTACATGCAGGCTGTGACTATAGGAAGGACATATGGTTTGGTACAGCCCTACTGCTGTCTGGGAAAGGGTTCGTGAGATCCATGGTTGAGATGGAGAAGACCTTTTCAAGCAGGGAGGTGTCGTACAGGTGTGCCTTCTCTATAGAATGCTTTGCTGTACTAAGCGAGAGTTTTTATTTGGATAGTCCTGGGTGAAAAACTAAAAGGGATCCTATTGGTAGAGGATTCTACGAGTTGTAATATGTACTCAAAATTTTGTTCAAGTAAAGAAATACCGCAAGGGGCACCACTGTGTTTTGGGGCCAATCGGTGTCCTTGTACTATTTGCAGGAGCACTCTAGCTTCCCTGTTTGTTTTACTTTTCCAGGTTCCCATGGGTGATGAAGTGTTTTGTGTGCGAGTGTTTGTTTCACCGCCCGTCGTATTTCTAAAGGCCGGTTTCAACTGCTGCTGCTCCCCGCCCCTCTTGTAGTTGACCGACTTGGTCTGTATGCTGGCCGACTGATGTTGCAGCAGTCGGGTGACCTACAGAGGGTTGTCGGCTGGTTTTCTACTGGCCGACTGGATCATAGGGGCCATATAAAATGGCCCCTAGCCCCCACACACTTTGTATTCGGTATTCGGGATTTTCTTGTGTATATAGCAGAGTTATACGCCTTTCTCTCTCTCTCTCTCTCTCTCTCTCTCTATTGCTGTGTTTTTCTGCAGTGCACTTGCTCTTGTGTTTTCAGATCTTGTCTCCATCTCCGCTGCATATTCTGACATGGTATCAGAGCACTAGGCTCTTGGAAGATGTTGGGAACTGTGTGAGCAAGAGGGGGGACTGTTTTGTTGCTGATTGGTGGACTGTTTTGGGCCGTACGAGAAGGGGAGAAGCAAGAGGAAGGCGGGCTGATTTGCTGGATAGCCACTTGCAGGTTTAGTTCTTCATTTTTCCCACCCACACACCCTTTTTCAGTTACACCCCTGCAATGGCAGATTTACTTGAGATGGCTGAGAAGCACGTGAAGATCTCGACACTCCCCACGTTCCGTTCCCAGTGGACCGTCAGTTGGACAAGAACAACTACGACATATGGAAGGTAATGATGGAATCTGTTTTGGAGTCTTACGACCTTGTTGATTTCATTGTTGTTGGGGTTCCACGGCTAGAGTTAGTGGAAGGGGAGTTACCCTCTATTCGGAAGGAACGCGAGGCACAGACACAGTCATGGGATCGTGTCAATGCCAGAGTCTGTTCTTTCATTTTCCTCAATTGCACACCACAGGTAATCAATCATATCAAGCATATGACGCTGGCCAGAGGCATATGGCAGCATTTGGCTTCTCTCTACAATAGGGTATCGATGAAAAACATCATGCATTGTCCAACTGGTAGGCAATTTTAACTTCATGGAGACATCACTTAACTTTTTGACTATTGGAAAAGGGCCAAAACTATGGAATGAAAGCTTGGGACAATGTTTGCCCACTTGTTTCAATCTTTGTTTCATGATGCACTGAGAGACCCAATCCCCTTCCTTGAAGTGGATATCTCGTCTAAACTTACATGCCTGTCTGTGAACTGAATAATGGCCAGGCTCAAAATTGAGGGCCAAACTAGGTTGAGTACCAAACTTTGTGGAATCGACATACTGATCTTCTATGGTAATTAAGTCTTTTCTAGAGATGTTAAGAATGGTAGACTCCTGATTGGTTTGGATGTTGGTCTTTCTACTAAGAACATCTACTACTGGGTTATATTGACCAGGGATGTACTTGATCATTCCTCCAACTTGGTGGAAGAGCTGATCTTGTCTGGTGTGTTGATCACTCGACTGGGCACTTGGCATCGTCGGGAGCCACTTGAGTGCTTGGTGGTCTGTGGTGACTGTGAAAATGTATCCATAAGGAACAGGTTTCAAATGTTTGAGAACTGATTACTGTTCTAGCTTGCCTTTGAAAGTCTTGGAAAGACAAGAGGGAAACTTGCTAGGAGGTTCTGCTAACTGTGGGATACTGGGTGGGAGATCATCCTTAAAAATGTCTGAATGAGAAAGGAGATCTGCCAACTGAGGGATTGAAGAAGATGAGACAGCGGTTATCGATGAGATAGAAGCCGTCTGAGCATAAATCAATGCTCCTTCTGCTCCTTTGCACATAGCTCGTCGGGCCTGGAGATGAGAAATCATAGGAACGCCAAGAATGCTCCTATCCCTCTGAATCATGACAGGCTCAGGAAAACCCGTAGAGATAATAAAGGTGTCTTGTCCCCAATTGAGAATAGTTTTATACTGACGAAACCACTGGATTCCTAAGATCATGTCACATCCCAAAAGAGGAGACTCGTCTACCTCCAAATGATAGGGCACTAAGGTACAGCTCATGTTGGTAGCCAACTGGGAAGAGATGGCGTCCTCAGAACTGTCCATGTCAAAAAGGATTATAAACTGTCGGCCCTTGGCAGAGCCATAAGCTCAGATCAGGCTTTTCTGTGTGGTTGTCGCCTCACCCTCCGGCTTAGCATCAAGTACCACAGATGGCATGGGATGCATAGAAGGTAAGATCTGAACCGCATTGGTGGTAGCAGGCGGGTCTGAAGGAGCAGGGGATACTGTGGCAACTGTGGCAGAAGGCTCTTTGGAGGCTTGCTCCGCTTGCCTTTTTGGACAATCCTTCTTACCATGCCCAATGGTATGACATAAAAAACATCGGTTTTCTAACTGATACTGTTTTTGCTCCTTTGGAGGAAGATAGCCTCCAGTGATGCCTGCTTGAGCTTTTTTCTCAGGGGTCTTCTTAGGCTTGGATTTCTTACCCCCTGAACTAGAGCTAGGACTGTTGTCTGTCTTAGTGTCTTTAGAAGACGAATTACCCTTCCCCTGTTGGGGTTTGGTATTGGACTGTGATGATTGCTTGGTCTTGCCTCCGTTCATCTTCATTTCTTCATTCTGAGCGAGAGTCAGAGCCCGGTCATATGTACTGGGTTCAAAGTTACGAACTGTGAACCGAATGTTAGGATCCAATCCACGAATGAATTGCTCCATCTTGGCCTGCGCAGATAACCCTAACTGTTGTGCTAAAGTGATAACCTTGCCGGAAAACTGAAGCACTGGGGATCCGTTCTGTATGAGTCTATAGAACTCATCTGCCAGACCGGTCATGTACTGGGGCGGGAGAAATCTGCTCTTTAGGTCATGGACAAAGATGTCCCGGTCAAAGGCTATGACACCTGTGGTCTGGTCTTTATGAATACTAGACCAATGTTGCCACCAAGTGATTGCCTCACCATTGAGATGGGGAGCTGTCTACGTGGACTTTATCCTGTGGGTCTGTGATCCTAGCTAATGGAAAATGAGCATTAAACTGATGAATAAATTGATTAACTGGTGAATGATCACACTTACCATCATACTTACTGAAGTTTGGTTGACTGCGAATGACGGTAGTCAATGCTGCGGATTGCGGGCTGGTGGCACCTATGGCTGGGAAAACTGAGGAGAGATGCTGATACCTCAAGTGTATGGCCTCCTTTCCCGTTGGTGCTCGAGTAACATACGTTCTCGATCAAGCTCACGTTGGTGCTCTCGAGCGGCGAGTTCAGCCTGACGCCGGTCTTCGTCGATCTTGCGTTGGGCTTCCTCATAGTCTCGTCTTTCTGCTTTTTCTTGTTGTTTTCTTGCTTGTGCTTCTGCTTTTTCTTCTCTCCTTCGGGCCTCATCCCCTCTCCTTTGTTGTTCCATCTGAAAGAAGATGGAGATTTAGTCGGGTTCTCTGGAGGCGGAGGAGGACGTGCTGCTGTTGCCTCCAAGAGTTGGAGACGCTCCATGAGCAGCTGGTTCTGAGCTTTAAGAAGAGCTATGGTGTTTGTTGTAGACGGAAGAGCATGGCCTCCTTCGGGGGAGACGTCTTCCGGCTGATGAGTACTCTCTTTTGTAGACATGATGTTGAAGTCGGTGGTCGTGCTGGAACGCAATTTGACCATCCAAGGATGCCCTCACGCTAAGATGAATCTGATACCAATGTAATATGTAGCGGAAGTCTTCTTATTGGAGGATCTTGTCACACAAATGCTCACACCGTCTTCTGTATCCTGAGTTTGGTGAGTTTAGCAATCCACTTTAATACCTCTAACTTTAGAGAGATATGAGAGAGAAAGATGAGAACTGTACACCAGATTGGGTCCCAAAATACCCACTGAAGGGCTCCGTATCCCGTTACCGAGATAGTATTTGCTTTACTACTTTATAGAGAATGACTGTGGACTGTAGATAAGCCAAACGCAAGATCTCGGAGGATCCGAAGCTTGGCTGAACTGTACACGGCTGTAGAAACACCACAATGAACTGATCTCGAGCCTATGCACTCTTCCCAAGGGCATGAGGAAGGGCTGCACACCTGAGGCTGAGAAGGGACTGTAGTGGACTGTTCTAAGCTATGAAAATATGCTGAAAATGCTTATGAATGCTGTGTTACCTTCACCAGGTGACTGGAGCATGTGTGGATGATGCATAGAAGGTTGTAGACTGCTGTAGGACTGCTGTATGACTGAAAACGCAGAGCTGTAGTGAACTGTACACAGGCCGGCTGTGATATATGCAGAAAACGCAGATGTGTTTGCTGATTTGGGGCCTGTGGAAGTACTGAATGGCTGCGCCTACGATCTGCAAGGACTGCTGAGCTGCTGAATGGTCTACTGGACTGCTGCGTTGAGGTACAAGTAATGCTGTACAGCTGCGCTGGACTGCGAGGGCTGATTGAAGCAAAACGCAGGTTCTCAAGGCTGGAGAAGCAAACGCAGAAGCTCCAAGGGGTTGGATGAGTCTATGGCTGCAAGCGTGGATGCCCCTAAGGCTGAGGATGAAAGGCGCCTAGCTTCTGAAGAGTGAATGGGCTTCTAAGCACTATGCAAGCCTATTTATACAAGTTAGGGGTTGGTCAAGTTGGCTGGTCATAAATTTAATAAACTTTATGTTTATAAATGGCATTAAATGCTAATAAAATACTATAAAATATTGAAAAAATACTAGATAAATCCTAGTAAATTTTATGAGGCTTCTGTGATGTTCTAAATGATGCACATGCATATGAATGCATGTTATGCAAAATGTAGAGTGCTTTCTGATGCAAACCCTAAGGCTTCTACTGACTCTACATGCATGAATGATTCTCTTTAAGTGGGTTAAGGGACTTGACTGACTGACTGACCCGCTAAGGCTGAGGAATGACCTACGTAGCTCGTGCTTGACTTATCTTGGTCTGAGGATGTACAATGGGGTCATGGCATACGACAAATATCATCCTACTGGGTTCTAATAATGTGCAAATGTTTCACTGCTGATGATGAGCCAGTTTGTCACCATGCACTGAGTGCAGAGTGCATGTGACATTTGCCCAATCACGTCTTTCAGTAGCAATCATGTGCATATGGTGAGAAGTGCTATCACCAAAGGCCAGAGAATTATTGAAGTCCCCACACAAAAAGGCATTTGCAATCCACGGATAAGTAGCCAGTGACCTCCACATGATTGCCCGTTCCATAGAGTTTTGCGAGGCATATAAGGATGCAAATTCACGTGCACGCGTGCACACGCGCGCGCACACACACACGGCACACTTATCCTATGACTCATAGGGAGTGTTCACATGCACATAGTACATACCAAGTACACACATATAGAGGGTGTTCACACCTAGGAGAGCTTTCCACCTACTAGACTTCGAATATCTAACAAACTCCCCTTTGGTGTGAAGGTGGAGATGCTTGAGGAGACCTTCAATAGTTATGGTGATTTCGGCATGCTTTTTCATGCGCACGTTGTAACTATTTGGCCCTCCTAGCTCTATTTCACATAATGAAATCCATGCCCGGACACCAGACAGGTGGAAGAAGACATGGGGACAAGGTCCATAAGGACCGATTAAGAAAAAGCACCATTCTTGGTTAGAAAGCAAGAAAAAGCAAAAAGTTAAACAGGGTTGACCGCGAGCCAAGGGCACCATTGGAAAGAGGAGATTGAGATGGACCAAAAAGCTAAAAGGCGCTTTCTCAAAAAGCAGCTCTAAGGCCAAAGAAAGGCCTTAAAGCCAGTAAAGCAAAGCACCAAAAGTTGAGTAATATTTTATTAATAAAAGTAAAAAGAGCAAAAGCAAAGGCAAAAAGAGAAAAGCAAAGCGTAAAAAGGCAAAGCAAAAGCATGAAGGCTTTTTGGCAAAAAGCAGGGTCTCGTACAAGTATAAAAAGGATTGGACTTCTCTTGTAGTACCATGAATAAGATCATTGAAGATTAAAGGAGATTGTGGAGTGTGTGTGGGCATCATTATGATCATGTAGAGCTTCTTCTTCGCCATCAACACCTTCTCCAACTTGCTTTTTAGATGTACAAATAGCCCTAGACTTGTATGGGCATATGCATGGGCGATACGGATGCATGTACAGAGCTGTACGGACAGAAATTTCAGAAACCCTAAAATTGCTCCAAAAACCTTAAAAACTGCTTTTTGGATGTTTTTATCGCCCAAAAACCATTAAAGCAAGTTTTATATAGTTTTCTTGCGAGAAAGAGCTTTTCCATGGTTTTCTTCATGGACAAGGCTATAGGAGTTGTGGAGATTACTCATGGGATGAGCGAGTGTTTCTTGGACTTGGACATATAGCTTGGACATGGAGAACTTGGGCATAGAGCTTGGACATGGAACATGAAGCTTGGACATAAACATGGAACTTGGACATATAGGTTAGGCATGAAGCTTGGACATGAACATGGAACTTGGACTTGGACTTGGACTTGGACTTAGATTTGGATTCATTGGACTTGGATTCATTGGATTTAGATTTGGATATTTGGATTTGGTACTAGCCCGGTGAGAGATACTTGTGGGTCATCCCCGTGGTGTGCCCGACTTTAGAGATCTTGTACGTCGACATCGTCATCGACTTGGATATCCTACATCGGCATATTTGTTTGTTTTGTATTCATTGATTGTATTGATCCTGGCCAGCGTGCCCGTGGATTGTTCGTGAATAAATTCCTAAAAGGGAGCGGGGCCTGTTCCCGCTCAATGTGGTGTGCTGTGCAAGATCCCCATTTCCTTTTCTCTCTCCCCTCTCTCTCTTTATATTTTTATCTCTTGGACATGTGGTTGAGTCTGTCACTGCATGCCCCGCTGCACACAGCCTTCTGGCCGGCCTCCTTCATGCCATAGCTGGTTGCTTTTTACCCTGTTGCTGGTCAATGGTTATCTTCTGGCCGCCCCTATGTGCCTACTGGCCCTCCCATTTCTGGTAGCCCTAATGTCCCACTTCTGGCTGCCCATAAGCACCAACTGACTGCCCCACTTCTGGCCGTTCTCAAAAACCATTAACACAACTGGTTTGGACCTCCCAATCCTTGTGTTAATGGTTGAGGACTGAATTCGACAGTTGTATCAACCATATGTGTGCAAGTGACTGGTGAGGTGACTGCTAGGACTGGATGTGCATGCTTACGTAGGGCCTGTAGGCCAGGCTGACCTCTGTAGGGCTGGCCAACTTGAAATTTGGACAAGTCTTGTGCTGGAAATTTGGTAAAAATGCCTCATCTCTTGGGCGTCTACCCATTGGACCTCGTGCCCATGGGTGTGGGTACCCAATGTGCCCATGACCTCCGATTTGGGTTGCCACAGCTGTCCAGAGCCTATGTAAGACCTTGACTCCATTGCCCCTTGCACTGAGGTGCTGCTAGGACCATGACTGAGGATTTGCACACACCCAGAACAACACATTTGACCTAGAGGGGCACCCGATCAATGGCCTAGTAAGTGCCTGGGACGACATGATGCATTACATCATACAGGAGGGTTACGATGTGTGCAGGAATGGCACGATATTGACGTGTGGGGGATGTACATGAGACTAACCTTGACTACCCCTTGGCGGTATGCTGGCGACTCGTCCCTGGACAAGGGCTCACAAAATGCCCAGTGTCCAGGCTTAGGGCCTTGCACTTGAGTTGTTGTAAACTTGTAGTATGTCCATGGCATCCAAGTGTGGGATGGAAGTGACAGAGGTACACTCAGACTCTTGTATGAGTTGATGGATATGATTGGTGAGGCACCTTAATTGATGCACCGTCTTGGCAGCTGAGAAGTATGCATGCCAACATTGAGTGTTGATTAGTGTTTTAGTCTGCTAATAATGAAAAGGAGTCTACTTTTATTGTTTAGGCCAAGAATATGAGAGAGAGATGGAACCGATGATGTGTACAGTGTATGTCTTATCATTGTACAAGGTTTGCCTAATGTTTGAAACCCAGATCTGGGGTTTTCATTTCCAAAAGGTATGTAACGTTTATGAAATGTGTTTCATGAAACACCTAACACGTTTGCTATAGTCCCATGTATTGGAAACACAGTAATCTATCTCTAGAAGTTTTATGATTTGTGGATTCATTGAACAATTGCAAGCAGCCATTAAGCAGCTCATGATATCAAGTGTTTTTAGTATGGATTGAGGGTGGCTGTGGAAGAGAATGTTCCATTTGGGGCTGGACCATGGCTCCCTGATCCTGCCCTCTCTTGGGATGAGCCATCTCCCCTATGATATGGCAGCTTTTGTTGGAGAAGTGGTTGTTGAAGGGACATTGTGAAGGGATGTTTAATGGATTCTCCTTTGTTGATCTCCAAATTTTGCTTTGGTTTTACAATTGCATAATAAAAGAGGTTTTTTTTTGGAGCTTTCCTGTTAAGAGTTTCACGGGTTGTAATTGGCTGAAAAGACCACTGTGGTGTTGGTCTGCAGAAAGAATGGAAAGCTTGTTGGGTTTCATGCTAAAGATGTGAAATATCCTTTGTATCCCTCCGTTGGATTGCATAGCCCTAATGAAAGGTATGGATTACTTGCTTTGTGCTTTCACATTTTGATTCGTCCATCTTCAGCCATTCTTTTGCATACTTGCTATTTTGTACTCTATTGAAATCACAAACCATATGGATGTGGAATTTTCGATGGCCATGGGAGCTGCTGTCTTCCCTCTGTTGTGCCTTAACTTCGGGTATCCTCTGTATGTACTGGGATTATGTGAGGCATACATGTGGAGTGAGATGGCTGCAAACTTCATTAGATTGGTGTGATGTGGGATGGAGGATTTGCTGCCTATGAATCCTGATATGTGGTCCTCCTTTTGATTGCTATCATGGGTCTGTGGTCCATAATGTGCTATGTACATGCTTGTCTAGTGGGTTGAGGAGGATGGATTTTTTTGGGGAATCTGCTCATAATATTGATTACTGATTTCTGGTGTTTAGATACATTTGCTAACAATATGGTTGTTTGATGCCCAGAGTTGAAGTCAATTTTGGACAGCGTCCTTTTGTGTACAACATAGAGGTAACATTTAGCCGTCCAGAGTAAAACCGTGTCCTTTTAGTACCTGCAGGAATTAACCAGAATGCTGTACATGTCCAACAAAAAAAGTTTCTGAAAGTGCCTCTGCTTGGCTGGTGTTCAGGCATTGGTGCGAGAGGAGCGTGAAAAGCAGCAAAGGGCGGTGGAGAATGTCCATCTTCCACTGAGCATTAGTCACAGGTTTGTAATTTATCATCTATTCTCCATGCATAAATACATGCGAGCATACACAGAAACATGCAAACACATGAGTATGCACACATACATGCAAGCATATGCCATACACAAATGAACGTATATACATACACATTTTCACACACATACAGATATGTGTTTTTCACAAGCCTGTGCTTAAAATTTGTATGTGTGCGTGTGCGCTTGTGAGGGCACATGCTTATACATCACTCTACTGGCTGAAGAAGCTGATAGGGTGCGATGGTTCAGCGTTGGTGGGAGTCTTGGCCATACTGTTTGCTAATGTATTTTGTTTTTAGTTCATTGGAAATTTCCTAAAACTGCTGATGGATTTAGTTCTTAGTTCATCATTGGTAATTACCTTAAATTCATACCAGGATGTTTTTTTCTTAAAAATCATTAACTTCGAATGTCTCCAAAAATTGGATCTGAAGTTCCAACTTTTCTGCACATTTTGCAATGAGTGATCATATTTGCAGAAGTGTGGAAATGGAACTGAGATTCTAATCTTCAGCCCTTTTATGACATTCAAGGACTAGGGTCCTTGTAGGCAGCGTGTGGTGCTGTGTGCAGAATACGATCTCATATTTTTAGGGCAAGGCTGGAAGTTCTGTAAGGACGAGACTGCACAGGGCTGCCTCTTTGGGCAACGTGGGGGGATGGGCTGGCTCTGCTAGAGGACTCTGCTTCCCTGACTGTGTGGATGCGAGCATGAGCTTTTTGAGGTTGGTGGCATGGATCCCGAAGGAGGGAGCCATTAGGGGCTGTTTCTCTTTCGTGCAGCTGGAAGCTCCTTCTGATAAGACTGCCGGTCTCTGCTTCTGGCCATCTATACCGGAGTGCAAACCGGCTGAGAACTACAGAAGAGAACTACAGAAGAGAACACGAGGTCTGTTGTTTTAGGATGCTGTGTTGTAACTTGTAAAGTTCCCATTTGAAATTCTCTGCTAATGTTTTTACTGAAGAGTTGCCATGCTAGTTAGTAGTCATGTAATTAATTGTATCAGCCATAGATGAATGATTTTAAGGTTGGGGCTGAGCTTGGACTAGAGCCGAAGCATAAGCCTGTGTGTGTAGATATTGTGGAGTGGTTAAGGGATCCGTGGTGCACAAGATGGAAACCCGCTATAGGTGATTTTTCAACCTAGATCTCAAAGGCAAATTGTTTTGTTTGAGCAATTGATGTGGCTGAACTTTAAACATGTGTGAAGGCTAGAGCAATGTTGTAGAGCATGAATTTACACCATTAAATATAGTAAATAATGAACATGATAGACTCGTAGGGGTGAATCATATTCATTAAACAGTAGGTCTTCGGGTGTCACCCACCTGCAGGCATAGTCACAAGAATGTGTGTGTGTTTGTGTGTATTATACATAGTTATATAGTCTTGTGGGTTGACTACCATGAGTATATAACATGCACATTCCTAAAAGGTGAATTTGGGCATGTTCTTGGATTCATCTAGGTATATATATACTTACACATAATATGCGTGTGTGTATACATACACATCATATACACACATTATGTGTGTATGTGTGCTTGTGTGTGTGTGTACACATTATGTATGTATACGAGCGCACGCGTGCGCGCGCGCACACACACACATTCATTTATTTTATTTTTATACACATACATTCATTTTTAAACACACTTTTTTTTGTAACACTATATATTACAAGTGGGAAACTTCCAAGTGGAGAGGAAACCCCACAATCAGAATACAAGAAACAGAAGGGAAGTTACAAAACCAGCTATCCAAAAGCAGGACAGCTAAAGTTCAAAGAACACTTGTAGCTGATGCAAAGGAAGAACTCCAAAGTCAAAAGAATCCTTGAGAGACAAAAGAAGAGGTCTCCTGAAGAAAGCAAAACAGGGAATATCTTGTGTAGCAAAGATTTGCTGATTTCTTGCATGATAGATGGACCAGAGGGCCCAAAATCTGGTCCATGACCATGATCCTTTTGCAGTGGGTCCTTGGCTGACTTGTCTCGGACGAGGGCTCACAAAGGGCCTGTACAAATATGGCCAAGTGCATCCAAATTCTGGCCTTCTTTGAGCCAAAAAATTGCCAACTGGTAAGGCACCAATGAGGCATCTCCAAAAGAAGACATTCTGTTTGAGAGGTAATCTACTCTTCGAGATGTTCAGGAGAGCCACCCTCCACCACCTAGAAGACTTGTCAATGTGCCATAATGAGTTTTCGTGAGCTTGTATTCAAGGAGGAGGAAGAAGCAATTTGTATGCGTTGGCTGCAGTTAGATTGCAAAGGGGCACCACATGACAGCCCGCATTTTGACTCACCAAAATCCAATCATCCAGGGTATGACTCAATTGTAGAGGAGGTACAAGCTGAAAATCATGTAATAAAGAAGCTATGATTCGCCATATGAGTCTATGATGTAAACCTAGATTGTAAAGGGCCATAGCTTGTGGGAAAGAAAGAACATAACCATCATCATTCAGTACATCCTCTGCAAAGAGAATTGCCTTGATTAGGCGATCTACTAGACCATTTTATTCGAGCCATGAGAGTTTGCCAGTCTTGAATCAGTTTTGTAGAGAATGGGCATCCAGGAATGCGCCACTGTAAGCATCCAAATATAGCCTCAGCATGAGTGATCATCCAATGTCCAAAAGTTCTAGTTTTCATTGCTCCAACAAGTCTCGATAACATTAAAGCCAGGGTTGTTTTTGCTCCAAGAAGCTTAGAAGAAGAGAAGCTTTTGTTGCAATAGCATGAAAGTATAAATTGAGTATATTGAGGCCACCATGCATTCTTGGAGTACAGACCAAATGCTTTTTAAGTAGCCTAATGGGTTTCTGTCCACCTTAGTACGCCATAAACATGCTAAGACTGTAGACATGAAACTATCCAAATCGGTTGAAGACTAGGGAACAAGAGGCAAGTGATATTGAATGTAAGCCATTATGATGGATTGTACAATTCTCAATCGAACATGTAATGGCCAAGTAGATAATTTCCAATATTGAAGTTTGAAATTGAGCTTATCCAAATGTTAGTAGTCATCTCTTGTCTGTATAGTGAGGGCCTTTGTTGTGGGTGTGCCCACCTAGGAGCCTTTCTCATTTTTTCCCATTTTTCCATCTTTTTCCTATTTTTTTCTGGTCATGGGGCAGTTGTGTGGCTGTATTGGCCGACTACTGTTTCTCTTCTGGCCGACTGGTGATATGTCTTGGCCGACTGGCTATTTTGCTAGCCATGGACATACAGTCTGCTGTCGGCTGCTTTTAGGCTGGCTGACCAGCACTAGAGGGTGGTATAAATACCACCCTTGGTCCTCCACTTCCCATTGTATCGGATTCATGTGTATATAGTAGAGTTTATACAGCTTTTCTCTCTCTACACTTCTGTGTTTTGTTCTCTACAGCACTTGTCTAATTTTTTCGCTGCGCATTCCGACGTGGTATCAGAGCCGCAAGTGGTTTAAAGCTTGGAGACAGTGAGGGCTTGAGGGTTTACTGATTTGTGGTGCTGATTGGAGATTTCTTGGGTTGTTCGGGACTTGGAGATCGGGTAGAAGGCAGCCATCACCGTTGGACAGCCACCTTGCATATTATTTGCAGCCTCTTCATTTTTTTTCCCACCCACCCACCCTCCCTTCACAAGACCTTGTGAACCCTTGAGATGGCAGATTTGCTTGAGATGGCTGAGAAGCATGTGAAGATCTCTACTCTCCCCACATTCCTGTTGGATCGATAGTTGGACGGGACCAACTATGGCATTTGGAAGGTAATGATAGAGTATGTCTTGGAGTCTTATGACTTGGCTGATTTCATTGTGGTTGGTGTTCCACGAACGGAGTTGGAGAACGGGGAGCTTTTACCCTCTACCCAGAAAGAACGGGAGGCTCAGGCATAGTTGTGGGATCGTGTCAATGTCCATGTGCGTGCTTTCATCTTCCTTAATTGCATACCACAGGTGATTAATCATATCAAACATATGACGCTGACCAGAGGGATTTGGTAGCATTTGGCTTCTCTGTATAACAGGGTATCACCCATGAAGCGGATTTCCTTGGAAGTGCAGATGCGGGTGATGAATCCTTCAAAGTCTTCGAAGATGCGGGAGCACATCAACAAGTTGCAGGCTCTTCACAGCAGGAGGTTCTTTAGGCTGGGAAGGAGATATCTTTAGAGAACATGGCCATCACTTTGTTGTCTCGTCTGACCTCTCAACATTTAGCTTTTTACTCCTCTTTGATCACCAGTGGGAGGCTCAACACCATCACATGAGAGGAACTTGTGCCTATGGTCTTAGACCAGGAAGAGCGTTTTACGAATCCTCCACAGGGCGGAGGTTTTGAGGCCTTGACTGGCCAGCGGTCGAAAGGCCGTAACAACAGCAATAAGGACAAAGGGAAGTCTTCAGCAGGAAAGTCTTTTGAGAAGAAGCCTGATTCAGAGCTTGATGCTTTGAAGGCCAAGCGGACCTATAACAATTGTGGCGAGAAAGGTCACTTTTGGAGGAAATGTTCTAAGTGGAGTACCAAGAAGAGTGCTGATTCTTCAGCTATAGCTGTAGCTGACAAGACTCTAGCTTTTGTGCACTTGGAGATTCTGGACACAGATGCTTCATCTTCTTCACGCACGGAGGCAGTTGGTTTCACCGCTAGGGATACTAGGGATAGGATTCTCGATAGTGAAAAATAAGTCAAGTGCTGTAGAGAACAGAACACAGAAGTGTAGAGAGAGAGAAGCTGTATAAACTCTGCCATATACACATGAATCCGATACAACGGGAAGTGTGGGACCAAGGGTGGTATTTATACCACCGTTTAGTGCTGGTCGGCCAGCACAAGAGCAGCCGACAATAGACTGTATGTCCACGACCAGCAAAATAGCCAGTCGGCCAAGAAAAACTAGTCGGCCAGGACATCACCAGTCGGCCAGAAGAAGAACAATAGTCGGCCAGTACAATAGGAGTCGGCCAGCACACAACTGTCCCACGATCAGAAAAAAAAAAGGGAAAAGATAGAAAAATGGAAAAAAATGAGAAAGGCTCCTGGGCAGGCACACCCACAACAAAGGCCCTCACTGTGTGGAGACAGGAGATGACTGTTAACACCCCCTCTTAGCTCTTGGATGTGGAACCAACCCCAGTGAGTTGGAGTGTTGACAGAGCATAGTTTGAGGTAGAGACTTCGTGAAGAGGTCCGCCGCATTGTCCTCCGTCGAACAATAAACAAGCAAGATTTCACCAGCCAAAATCTTCTCACAAACAAAGTGATATTGTATCTCTATGTGCTAGGTCTGAGCATGGAAGACCTAGGTCTGAGCATGGAAGACCGGGTTCCGAGCAATAGTTACATAGCTCTAATTATTGCACTAGATGACTATGGGTTTCTTCTATGGAAACCCAATCTCGCCAAGCAACATCCGCAGCCACACAACCTCCCAAGCAGCACCACAAGCAGCTCGATACTCTGCCTTTGTAGATGACAAGGCAATACTTGGCTGCCTCTTGCTGCTCCATGAAGCTCTTGAGCCAAGGGTAAATCCGTAGCTTGATGTAGATCTCCTCGTGTCTAGATCTCCTCCCCAATCTGAGTCACTCCAACCTTGGAGTCTGACTCCATCCATTGTTCCCTCTCTAGTGTCATAGAAGAGTCCAAAATGCTTCGTACCCTGCAGATATCACAAGATCCGCAATCCTGCGTCCCAATGAGTCTTCAAAGGCGTGTGCATGAATGAGCACAATAGCCCCACGGGAAAGCTAAAGTCCAATCTGGTGTTCAGCAACCAAAGCAATGAACCAACAAGCTTCCGATACAGAGAGGCATCAACCTACTCACAAGGATCATTCACTATAAGTTTGGTGTTTGGGCCCATCGATGAAGTAATAGGCTTGCAGTTCTCCATCCCAAAGATCTCCAGCAACTCATGAACATACTGTTGCCGAGAAACAAAGGACCCCCTCTTGGGTCTCCCAAATCTCCAATCCCAAGAAGAAATAAAGTAAGCCTAAGCCGGTCATCTCAAACATCTTTGACAAGGTAGCCTTCGTCACTGCTATGTGCTTCACATGACCGTCAGTGAGAATGAGATCATCCACATAAAGGATAATCAACGTGACCAAACTGCGTTCCTGAAAGAGATACAAGCTAGGATCTACAACTGATCTTTGAAAACTTGCCCGTAGAAAGAAGGAATCAATCTTATGATTCCAAGCCTTGGGAGCCTGCATAAGACCATATAAGGCCTTCCGCAACTTGGAAACCATCCTCTTTGATCCTGGAACCTCAAAGCCTGGAGGCTCAACATACACCTCCTCTTGCAAGTCACCAATAAGGAACACAGATTGTACATCCATCTGATATACGGGCCACCGTTGAGAAGAGGCAAGGGTAAGAACTGTTCGAGTCGAGGTCATCCTTGCTGTTTTGCAAAAGTATCCTTATAGTTGATGCAGGTCGCTGAGCATAGCACTTAGCCACAAGTCTGGCCTTGTGCTTAACAACCACTTTGGTACTTGAACAGAACGCGGAGCCTTCTCCTGTTGCAGGGGTTCATCTCCTGCCTCGGGCTTAACCTCTACAATGGACTGAGGCTGTCTAGCTGGAACAATAGACTGGGAATGATCCTCAGACTCATCTGGTTCTCCACGAAGTGGCGGCTCATCAACAGTGGAAGTTGGAACATGCTCATCAAAGACAACATCTCAGCTGACAACAACCTCGCCCCTCTGCTTCTTTGGAATGTGAACATAGGCATCACTCCCAAATACACGGAAATGGGAGACATCTGGTTTCCTACCAAAATAAGCCTCAAATGGAGTCATCTTTGGTATTGAAGGCATTGGAGATCGGTTGTTGAGGATATGGATAGTTGTAGCCATAGTCTCTCTCCAAAGTGGACGAGGAAGATCACGATGCTCTAGCATCGTCGTCGCCATCTCCACCACAGTCCTTTTCTTATGCTCAACTACTCCATTCTCTAAAGGCGAACCTGTATTGGCGAGCTCTCGCTTGATGCCATGTTTCGCACAAAACTGCACAAAAGCATTAGAAGAGAACTCTCCTCCTTTGTCAGCCCGAAGGGTCTTCACTTGCAATCCAGACTCCTTCTTCACCATAACATGCCACTGCTTGAATTGAGCAAAAGCTTGGTCCTTCTGGGAAAGGAAATAAACCCATGTAAATCTGCTACAATCATCAACAAGTAGCATAAAGTACAAAGAACCTCTCAAGGATGGGGTTTGCATAGGTCCACACAAGTCAGTGTGTACCAAATCCAAAGGTTTTGAAGCCCACGTAGTAGCCTGCTTCGGAAAAGATTCCCTGTCTTGCTTATCACGAATGCAAGAACTACAGTGTCCCTGCTCGCTGCCAACATCTGACAAGCCAACCACCATTTGGTCCCGAAAGGCCCGCCGCAGCGCATCCACATTCAAGTGGCCAAAATGGAAATGCCACAATTCACCGATCTGAGTGCCTGTTAGAGAAGAGAGTGCTGAGAGTTTGTAGATACCATTCTCCACTCCGCCTTCCCATACAACCTGGCCTATTTCTTTGTCCCGTTGAGCAACAAAATGCTCATCAAACTCCGTCTTGAGTATTTCTTGGAAAGAAAAACGATTCATCCGCAGAAGCTTGACTAACAAAGTGATTCACATCCGAAATTTATATACCATGTTGCAAGCAGTTTGTCCAATAATAAGAGCATAGGATGAGTAGCTATTGCATAGAGCAATGCACTAAGAGGGCAACCTTGTCTCATGGATTTGCTGAGAGACCAGAAATTTGAAAGACCCTTGTGTAATATACATCGAGCAGTTTCTCCTCCATAGAGCCAGTAGAGAATATTTCTCATCTTAGGTCCAAAGCCCATATTTTGCATGACATTGGCAATAATCTGCCATTGCACTGTATCAAATGCTTTTTCTATGTCAATCTGCATTATGAGTACATCCTATTGAGTATATTTGACATATTTAATGCTAATGTAAGCATTTGCAATGTTATCCATTATTTGCCATCTAGGCACAAAACCATATTGTGCAGGGTGTAGACCCTTATATAAAATATCCTTCAAACGGTTAACCAACATTTTGCAACCAATTTGTAAACTATAGGCATAAGGGTTATTGGTCTCCGATCTCATAACTTTTCACAGAGATGTTTTTTGGGAAGCAATTGATCATGAAAAGCAACTCAAATTTCAGCATATCCCAGAAAGCAAGAAAAATTCTACTGTGAGTCCATCCTAGCCTGGGGATTTCCATTTGCCCAAATCGTGCAATGCATGTTGTAATTCATCCATGGTGAATTCAACTTCCAAATCAGATGCTTGCTGACAAGAGAGAATTCTATTCACATTGCAAAGCAACTAGTGTCGTGCATCCATAATTCTTCGAGTTGATTCATTGGGGGCAGCAAAAAGGTTACTGAAGTAGCCATAAACTTCCCTTTCTAATTGCTGTGTATTGTCAATCCAACAATCATCTTGATTCTTGACTCTATGAATGCATTGTAGAGTCCTGGAAACATGTAAGTCCTTAAAAAATCCTTTGAATGAGCAACCTGTCTTTCATAGGTTTTTGTCTGGACCTGATCTGCCACTTTTGCAGCTTTCTTTCATCATTTTTCTTAAGACAAATGGCTGCTCGCATTAATTCCTCTTGCTCTGAATCATCAAGACTTCTTTGATGACTACATTCAGTGAGTTGTTGAATCGCTAATTTTGCATCCTTGACTTTGTCTTTCTTTTCCCAAAAACCATCTACCATGTGACATGGCCTGGCAAATCTGCGCCAGACCATGTCAATGTCAACAAGCATATGCATTTTCAAAGGATGCATTGCATAAGCCACCAAATCAACAAAAAGTTGATGTTTCAAATAGCTATTGTTAATCAAGAGCAATCTCTTTTGTGGGAGTTGTACATCCATTGTCGACATGCATCGTCCACAATGGATAATGATCTGAAAGACATATTGAGTAGTCGATAGACATTTTGCAAGTGAAAGTACCATATTGATTTGCATTCAACATGTACCATCTGTGGAGGCGAGCCCAATAATCAGTAATAGCATTGTGATGAAAAGTATACCCTTGCATAGCAGGGTTCAAGTGTTTCCACAAATCACATGCTCCCATATATCGAAGTGTAGCATGCCATTGACGAATTTCAGAGCCAAGCATATGCGATTTGTGATCACTGTTATCTTCATATTCAGGAGAGTCGTTAAAATTTCCACAGACAAACGCATTTGGAAGCCAAGGGTAAGCTCTCAATTTTTCCCATGTTTGAGTTCTCATCAAAGAAGTCTGTGATGCATATACCCCACCAAATTCAAAAATCTCTCCATTTACATGGCATTGAAGATCTATCCATCTTCCTAATGGATCATTATATACAACACATGGCTGAAGTTCATGGCGAATCAACATGACTACTCTTGAAAAGTGACAAGTTCCAACATAAAAGATGTGATATCCTGCAAAAGAACATTCCCTTCCAGCAAAAGCATGTTGGTTGTGTTCTTGCAAACAAACCATATGAGGATGATTTTTATTTATGTAATCCCACCGAAGCCTCTATTTGTCTAACCTGCAGAGGCCTTGGATGTTATAAAACATTTGAGAGGTATATACATATTTACAAAACATGATTATGATATAAGGGCATCTACATGTTAGAAATCGGTGCCCGATTTCTTGCACGACCTCCACTATTTGGAAGCTGGGAAACTTCATTATCAGAAAGTGCATGTGAACTTGCCATAAAAGGCTAAAAAATTGCATCTGTCTGCCCTTGAAGAGAGCGACCATTCATAATCACATTCCACATTTTACCCACTCTCCTGAGACATCATGCATGAAACATGGAGTAGACAAGGATGTACTAGCAATATTAGACCCCTCTGTCCAATTTTGAGCTACCAGAATTCTTGGTTTCATCGTTTTTTAAGGTGTCTGCCAAGATTGCAAATCTTGCTTTTCTTTGTCTTTTTGAAGCACAAGAGCAACTGTTACTTTGGCTTTACCCTTATCTGACAAAGCATTCTGTTGTTGCATTAAAATTTTCCCTTTGTTTTGTTGTGCATTGATAGTTGATTGAGGTGATTCCAAAGGTATAGCTGCTGCTGCAGGGGTCTGGTATAGAACTGAAGGACACTCAGATTGCATATGTCCAAATTTCCCACATGCAAAACATGAACGAGCGAACTTGCCCCATTTAAGCTGGAAAAAAACCTCTTGGGTTGGCATCCCCGGAGCAACTGTTACTTTGGCTTTACCGTTATCATCTGACAAAGCATTCTGTTGTTGCATTAAAATTTTTCCTTTGTTTTGTTGTGCATTGATAGTTGATTGAGGTGATTCCAAAGGTATAGCTGTTGCAGGAGTCTGGCATAGAACTGAAGGACACCCAGATTGCATATGTCCAAATTTCCCATATGTCCAAATTTCCCACATGCAAAACATGAACGAGCGAACTTGCCCCATTTAAGCTGGAAAAAACCCTCTTGGGTTGGCATCCCTTCCATATGAATATCCAAAGCCACACATTCCAGAGTATGTTTATCTGTATCCCATAAAATGCAGAATTTATGGACAGTACCATATGAGTGGGGTGGACATACCACTTTACCAACTGACTGAGCCAAATAAGGTCATGCTGATTGATAGTACAGAGGAAGATCTTTGACTTCAACCCAAACAGGGCATTTATGCCTTACGAGACTTTGGTAATCATTAGTTGGTGACCACGGATAAACATGAACAAGCTGTTGACCATAGAATAATGGAGATTTTTTCAGTAACATTTTCTTGTATTTGGGATCTGTGAAAATAACCTCATAAAAACCACCATCCTCTATATAACAACCATGCACAAAACAACCTCCCAATAATGCTTTAAGCCATTGTCCAATATTTGGTGTAGCAGGCATGTGACCAGGGAAAAAAAGAACCACCACTTTTTGAGCAAGATCCATCAGGGGCGTATACAAAGCCTGAGCTGGAACTGCCACACGAAATTCTGGAGGCGGTGCATCCCCCCAAGCATGTTTAATGGCTGAAAATCCTTCATGAAAAATATTTGTAAAAGTTTGAAGTGTTGGATTTTCACATTCAGTGGGGTTTGCTTGACGAGTTGAGACCTTGGGGCGCTTGGAAATATTATCTGCTCGTCTGTGATATGCAATAGTTTTTGGAGATACAACTTCTGAATACAAGGGTTTAGATGCCATCTGAAAAAGAAACACAACACAGTGTATAGCGAAGGGTAAACTGCAAACAAGTAGTGATGAACAGGGTAACAGACAACTCAATCAGAATTGATGCGAAAATTCAAGCTGTGAACTGTGAGTATCGAAACTCTGTAGAAACAGCGGCTAACAACGGGTGACGAAACTGAAACAAGCGATTGATGGTGACTGTACACGCCTCCCTGCTGAGGATGAGCGACGAGCAAGGAACGAGTGGCAAAAGACACTGCCTGAATAAACTTTGAGTGACTATATTAACAAAAGATGGCGATTAGCAACGAAAAGCTTGACGAGAAGCGAAAAGGGCAATGGTCAGTGAATGATGAACAACGAACAAGTTGAAGAGAGAATGCGTGCACGCGCGCGCGCGCACACATTTTTTAATTATTATAGTGAAACCCTTGCTTCATCAATAAAGTAATGTACATTCATAGCTGTCCTAGAGGGATTGCTTCGACTCAGATCAGATAGAGTGGGAAAACATCTCGAGCTGCAGAAAAGAGAGCTCTCCAAGATCAAAAGAATCTTTGAAAGATTGGTAAAGTGATCTACGGAAGAAGGAAAAAGGGTCGACATGAACAACAGAAAAAAGCAGTTGATTCCGGACATGGCACTCTATCGAGTTGAAGCTGGAGTTGCCTTATCTGCTCCTTTAGCTTTTGGTTGTTTTTGTCTTCTTTTTGCGGAAGCGTTTCTTCGAATGGTTCTTCTTCTTTAGTGATGTCTTCGGAGCTTGATGCCATTGTGGATGGGTGAGTGGTTTTTCTCGTTCTCTACTTTACTATCCACAGGATGCTCTCACTCTAGGTTGCCTGGTTGAATCACATCCCAAGCTTTGATACAAATGTAGCATGCTCCGAGCTAGGACCGTGTGAAACAACGAAGCCTTTCTTTAAACTTGAGTTTAGTGAGTCTTTAGCAATCCTTTAAAACAGCATATATGAATCTGAAAGAGATGTAGTAGAGACGACACCAGATGGGGTCGCAAATTACCCACTGAAAGCGCTCCCTCCCCCCCAACCCCCTTGCAAATAGGAGTATTTTCTTTATTTCTTCTTCTGGAGAACCGTATACAAGCTGAACTGTGTCCACAAGACTGAGTGGACAAATTGACTGATTGACTACCAAACACAAGGACAAAGCGACCAAACGTTGGGCAGAATGGTGCATAAGCTTTAGGCAACTATGAAGCTATCTTCGAGAGAAATACACCGGCCCGAGATTGAGGGTAGGTGTGCTAAATACTCCTGAAGAGACTGAGCTTCTTTGCCTTGGGCGGAGAGCACAAGTATGGCTGTAAGTATGCACAAGCAAGAGCCTAAGCATACATGCTTGATTTCTGATGATAATCTCTGATGTGGACCTGCATATTTCGGGACTGAGCAGGCCTTGCCTTTTTGTATGCCCACATGATGCAAGTCGGCTGCCTCTACAGCCTGAAGCCAGCAATAAATGCCACGACTATCAACAAATGCTTGGTCGGCTGAGATAATAGGTCGAGCTTCTGGTCGGGTGGCTGGTTGGCTGGCTGCCAAACCTGGCCGATTGGGGCCCAAGTCCACAAGGACCTGGCCGACCGCTCATTAGCCTCCATTAGCCTCCAAAAGGCTGTCGGCTGAGCTTAAAGGGTGGCTAGGGGTACTAAGTACCCCTTGCAAGGATAGGGCTGCCTTCTTCTACATGAAATGCAACTACATGCTTCTAATGCATCTACTCTATGGCTGATATCTACATGCATCTGAATGATGAACACTTGCTGAATTCTCCACAGTGGGTTAAGAGGACTGACCGACACTCTAAGGTTGGGAGATTGACCTACGTAGCTCGTGCATGACATGTCCCGGACTGGGCTCACAAAGGGGTCATGGCATACGACAAATATATCCTAAAGGTACTACTTTTGTACATGATTCTTGCACTGTTGATGAGCCAGTTTGTCACCGTGTACCACAGTGCATGGGTACACGTGACACTTGGAGTACACTCCAAATGCTTTTTGAGTAGCCTAATGGGTTTTCTGTCCATCTTAGTACGCCACAAACATGCTAATGTTGCAGACATGAAACTATCCAAATCTGTTGAAGACTACGGAACAAGAGACAAGTGAAATTGAATATAAGCCATTAATTCTCATAACGGCTAGGTAGATAATTTCCAATATTGAAGTTTGAATTTAGCTTGTTCAATACCCATTGTCATTCTCTCTTCAGAGGGACATTCTAGCCAAGAGGATACCCAAGATGTCTAACCATATGTTCTGGTGAAATTATCTGGCCCGGCCAAAGAATAGAGTGCCAATCACAATGCTTAAGCGGAAGAAGGTTGGACTTAACAAAATTAGTTTTCAAGCCTGCCGCAAGACCAAACAGGACCATAGTTGCAATGAAACGCATTTCATTCAGTTTGAATGAAACGAAACGTTTCGTAAACGTTTCATACGAATGAAATGCGTTTCATTTGTGTCCACGTGGAAACTGTACAATTTAAGCGTTTTTTTACCGAGATTCTCTAGTTTTGACTTGAAAACATGTTTTAATGTGTAAATGATGCATGTTTAATATTGTTTTGCAAAGAAGGCAACATATTTTTTACATATTATAAACTTATATACAAATTTTGGGGCCTGTAACTCCCCTGTTTTGTATGAAACGTTTTTGAAACGTCTGGGATTTGAAAGAAACGTTTATGAAACGCGTTTCATGAAACGCCTGGCAACTATGAACAGGACCAAAGCATCCATAATTATTTTAACATCATCTTAAGGGTTCCTTGGAAAGAAAAATGAGTCATCCGCATAAGCTTGGCTAACAAAGTGATTTACATCCGAAATCTGTATGCCATGTAGCTTGTTCTCTATAAGCAGTTTGTCCAATAATAAGAGCATGGGATGAGTGGCTATTGCATAGAGCAATGCATTGAGGGGACAACCTTGTCGCATTGATTTGCCTAGAGACCTTTGTGTAATATACAAGGAGCAGTTCCTCCTTCATAGAGCCACTAAATAATACTTCTCATCTTAGGTCCAAAGGCCATATTTTCCATGACATTGGCAATAAACTGCCATTGTACTGTATCAAATGCTTTTTTTATGTCAATTTGCATTATGAGTACATCCTGTTGAGTATATTTCACCTATTCAATGCCAATGTAAGCATTGGCAATGTTACTTCCAGGCACAAAACCATATTGTGTAGGGTGCATGGTTGTTTCTCGTACCGGTACAAACCTATTCGTACCGTAGAGTTCGTACGATATGGTTTCTTACGATATCGTACGGTACGAGTTCCCTCCCTCCCCACTTTGAGAAAAAAATTCCAAATGCTAAAAGAAAATAGAAATCTTGCTCAACGAAGATCCCAAATGCCTGCAATACTTCGCAACTTTCGTGTCCACTCAGTATTCCATATGGGGTTGTTGAGAGACCTAAAAAATATGGCAAGGTAGACTGGTAGTGTACACTTGATTGGTAGGGTGAGGAGAGAATCTTGCTACATCACTTGGAGATCCGTATTGGTTATATAAGTGACTGTTGTTGACGAAAAAACTCCTGAAGTAATTCTAGGTACTGTTGTAGATCTTCATCACTTTGCCAAGTTGAATCTGAATCATCCAAATCTTTCCATTGTACCAAGAATTCTGTATTAATTTTCCGTCGAGTTTCTTTCTGTCGTACATCAAGAATCTTTTTTGGGATTTAGATCATATGCACACCTTCAATCTTTGGAACATAATTAGAAATGTCTGGAGGAATAGGAGAATCTCCTTGTACAAACTTCTTGATCCATGATATGCGAAAAGTCAGATGAATCTTTCCGCATGAAGGTGGTAACTCCAACTTATAACTCAAAGGAGAATTCTTCTTAATAATCGGAAAGGGATCATAGTAACATGCTCGTAACTTTGGAAAAATTGATTTCATTGTTTTATATCGATAAGAAGTTACGAACAAAAGAACCATATTACCTTCTTTGAATTCATCATGTTGGCGACGTCGGTTAGCTGCTTGTTGGTATTGTTTCTGTCACCATTTGGCCACCCAATTGGTCCACCCGTGCTTTCTTATCATGTATGTACATTGGACTGGTGTCCATGGCAGTTGTATATGCCGGGGATTGATGCCACTCATGTGTTACTGTGGACTTGGCTTTCCGTTGGGACTTGTGTCTCCGTGTACATGCCCGGAAATGCTCGGTGGATTGGTGTTCCATTGGGTCTGGTACCTCGTGTACTTGCCTGGAGCACGTCTATTTTGGTATAGTCTCATGAACGGGGATTGTCCATACCAATGCTGCATTGCATAGCATCTTTATGTGCTTGCTTGCAATTGAAATTGCATGCTGTTTTCATGCTTGCTTGACCAATGTGTAGTTTCGGGTAAGGGGACGCCTGCCCGTGAACCATGCGTGTGAAACTGTCTGCTGACATGGTTATGTGGCATGTGACAGGTGGTAAGTATTGGTCATAATCTTGGCCTTAGGAGTTAGCACTAATTTATAAGTGAGTGTGTACACACTTCATTAAGTTTTGGGCGACCAAAACTCACTTATAAATTATGACCAGCCGACCGGTTCACACACACTGATGTCCCGAGCAGACATAACCCAATGTCCACCACCCAGACCTTATCCCCTTTGTACAAAGGGAGTAACTAGCCATGTGTCCACTCTAGCTTGCTCCACAAAGCACTTGCCTACCACCTACATTGGACAACTCACCACCTCTCTCCTCCTCTCTCTAGAGATTGGCGCCTCCTTCATGAGCGCTATTGGGCTGCATTTTCTGCACATTCTCCTTCCCAACTCCATTTCCAAGCTTGCTAAGGTGATTTTCAAGCTTCCAAGAGTGTTTCCGGATGCCAATCACTCTCCTACACACTCCTAATGATTGAAATTCAGCAAAATAGCTCTCTTTATTGCTGTAATTTTTGGTCTTTTTGCTGAAAATTCTAATTTCAGTCCTCCTTTCTCAAGCTGAACCATAGGGGAAGCTTTCCCAAGGTTTCCTTCATCCTCTTGAAGACTTTTGTCGCAAAGAAAGGCGACAAATCGAAGATCTCAACACTCCAAAGACTTCCATCGCGAAGACTTTCGTTGTCATCGACTCTACTTGCTATTGGTAAGCTTTTACGCTTAAATATGGAAGCAAGTAGCAGGAGGGAGAAACCGGATTACAAGATCACATACCTTGTGTAGTGTTCCCTTGTCCTACGTGCTCTCTTGCAGATTGTTGCTACCATGTGTTGGTGGAACAATAGAGAGCAAATGGTAGGGAACATGGGCACTTGAGAGGGTAGTGTGGATTGCAAGTCTACAACGACAACCACTTGATTGCAATACTGTAATCATATGCATTGGTATGGAAATCTGGTCAGAAATGCCCATGACACTATATACTTGATTCTCCCAAGATCAATATACTTTATTTGAGGGAGGGGTCGGCCATTCCGGCTCATTGTGTGTCTCTTGTCAATTCAGCAATTCACTTCTTGTATTTGAGAAAGTGTCCATCAAATCTTAGTGTATTTAAGTGTATTGACTAGCATTGTGTTCAACCAAGTTACAGTTCTTGAACTCGAATCATCTGATCTCGAACTTGAAGAAGACATCTTGCATTTCTTGAACTAAATGATCCGCTAATGCCACCTTGCGTTGAAGAGCAAAGTTCGATAGCACAATTGGTGTATGACCATAAGCGGCTTGGAAAGAACTCATGCCTATTGCTGTGTGATGAGAATTATTGTAAGCAAATTTCATCAATGGTAGATAATCTTCCCAAGACGCTAGGCGAGACTGAATATAATGTCTGAGTATCTCTTCAAAAAATTGGATTAACTCTTTCAGTTTGGCCATCTATCTGTGGATGTTATGCGGAACTGAACAATAAATTTGTGCCAAGTGACTTGAAAAGTGAAGTCCAGAAATGTCCTGTAAACTTAGGATCTCGATCTGAAATAATGGACTTTGGCAACCCATGTATCTTGAAAATATATTGAAGAAATAACAAAGCAATATCCGGAGCTTGAGCTATTTTCTTGCATGGTATAAAATATGCCATTTTGGACAATCTGTCGACCACCACCATTATCTATGTATTACCTTTTGAAGAACGAGGTAAAGATGTAATGAAATTCATACTGATACTTTCCCAACGTTCATTTGGTATTGGAAAAGTGGTTGAAGAAGACCGGATGGAGCTTGTCTATTGGCTTTCATTTGTTGACAAGAGAAACATGTTGTAACAAACTTTATAACATCTTGCTTCATTTGAGGTCAATAATAAGAAGCTGTCAGCAACAGATAAGTCTTGTTGAGACCAGGATGAGCTGCGTAAGGAACTCCATGATGTTCCTTCACCAAGAGGTTGCGCATGCTTGTGTTATGAGAAACACAAATGCGATCTTGATAATATAATAATCCATTGACGAGAGAATAAGCTGCATAAATCTTCAAATCAGAAGGACTAGACTCTGGAGTTATAATCACTTTTTAATAACAATAGGGTGTGTGTACTCTTCTCTTACAATAATCAAGGGAATGGATAAAAACAAAGGCTTATAATCCAAAAAAAAGAGTGTACAAAAGAGTTAAAATGCATAAGAATCATTAAAGTCTTCAATGCCACCTGTTGCCACAAAGTGACTTTCCTCTGCCTCGACAATGTGAGCCTTCTCCTTTACCAAGTTGAGGTTCTCAACTGCCTATCATTGACAAAGCTATAGGCAATGCCAAATAACAAATTGAATTGTGCTCAATATGTTATAATTTAATGTGGTTAAGCAGAAATTAGCTTGGGAGTACTTTCTGCTTGTAAAGTTTGCATACAATAATTGGTTGATTCATCCACTGGCAAGGCACCTTTTGAGAATATCTATGGCCATGTAGTATTACCACCTACCCTTTGAACTAAGGATGATACTTTTGCAATAGATGAGTATGTAAGGGATCTTAATATTGCATTTGCACAAGTGCGGACAGCCATAGAGTAGTCTAAGGACAAGCACAAGAAGGTTGCAGATAGGCATTGTAGACAGATGGATCTCAAAAAAGGTGACTGGGTATTTGTGAAATTCAAGAAAGCTAGACTTTGGAAGCGGTTTAGAAAGGAAAGAATGTATTCAAATCTTTTCAATCAGTATCTTGGGCCATTCCAGATTACTGAGAAGATCAATGAAGCAGTTTTCATTCACTCTTGCATTGCTCACTGGAAAATCCAAAATGCTTTTCATTTCAACCTCTTGAAGAGGTACGTGGTATTTGAACTCACATATCTATTTTTTTAAGATTCACTAGAAGTGCACGAGCATGAGGAGATACCATAACATGAGTATTTTGTATCTCATAAGGAGTAGACACTTGCTAGTGTCAAAATCCTAAGGCGCTATCTGCCGAATTAAAAAACTATCTTACCATTGATGCAAAACGTTTGGATAAGGATTAATTCATGGAGTATCCGGCACTTCTCGAAGCATACTTGGAAGCTTTTCAATGGAGGACAATTGTTTAGAAGTCGGAAAATGTCACCGAATTGGCTTACTATTTGTGTGAGTATCACGAGTTTCGTTAATTATGTACGTGAAGTATATGAAAAGATGCAGGGGGGAAGAGAGCTTGAGCTCTTGCAAGCACACACACACACTCACAAAACCCTAATAGAGAACACACAAGGTGAGAGGCTGAAATCTTCTTCTTCTCTTTACTCAACACTCAACACACCATATACAAGATAAGAGTACACACACTATGAAAGGTACTCAACCAAATACATACACGGGTTCTCTATAGTGTGAACCCGACTAAATGAGCTGGCGCTATAACTATGCCAGTCTCTAGAATGGCTGTCACACAGCCTGTCATCAAACTGGCCGCATATCATCCAAGATCTCACCAACCATGCCAGTGGTGTAAGTGTGGGGCCTATCCCCCAGGCGGGTCATCAGTGTCCACCGCCTCACTAGATGAGCTCGATATCCCAACACTCCCCCTCGAGCTCAACTCCATCTCATGTACACCAAGTGAAGCCCTGAATCTGCGGAGCTTCTCTGTACCCAATGCTTTGGTGAAGATGTCAGCTACCTAGCTACCTGATCCTCTGTGCTGACATAAACAAGGTCAAGATCTCCTGCCAAGACCTTCTCTCTGACGAAGTGGTAGTGGACCTCTATGTGCTTCGTACGAGCATGAAAGACTGGGTTCCTGGCCAACTGTATACTGCTAATGTTGTCACAAAAAATTGACAACTTGTCTATCAACTGATAGACCCAAATCTGCAAGTAGCTTTCTCAACCAAGCTACCTCACATGCTGCCATAGCAGCTCCTCTGTACTCGGCCTCTGTACTCGATAGAGCAACCGTAGGCTGCTTCTTGCTGCTCCAAGTCACAGCAGCACTCCCCAAAGAAAACATGAATCCACTGGTAGATCTTCTATATGAGATACTACCAGCCCAATCAGCATCTGTGTACCCATGTACACATATCTCTGTCCCAGTCTCATAGAATAGTCCACAATGCAAAGTAGACTTCACATACCTCAGTATGCGTCTCACTGCATCCAAATGCGGTTTCGGTGGAACCTGCATAAACTGACTCACTAACCCAACAGCATAGCTCAAATCTGGTCTGGTGATCGTCATGTAGATCAAACTTCCTACTATGCGTCCTACATAGTAGGATCCTCCAAGATCTCTCCTGAATCTGCACTCAACTTGCCATTCTGATCCAATGGCACGGAAATAGGCTTACAGCCTGTCATACCATACTTGGACAACATGTCCAAGCCATACTGTCTCTGCAGTAATCCAATACCATGTGGTGACCTAATCACCTCAATGCCCAAGAAATATCTGAGCTCCCCCAGATCCTTCATCTCAAACTTCTGTCTAAGCAAGATCTTTACATCAAAGATCTTTGCATCATGGTCCCCCGTAATGATCAAGTCATCTACATAGATGACAACAAGCACAACTCCTCTATCACCATGTCTCACATACAGCGAGAAATCTGCATTGGCTACATGAAAGCCAATAGTGACAAGATATTCAGAAATCTTGTCAGACCATGCTCTTGGTGCTTGTTTTAAGCCATACAAGGCTTTCTTCAACCTGCAAACATGCTCGGGGTGACCCACATCCTCATATCCAGGTGGTTGCAACATATACACCTCTTCTTGCAAATCCCCATGCAAGAATGCATTCTTTACATCCATCTGATGTAAAGACCATTGCTTTGACGCAGCCATTGCTATCACAACTCTCACCGTTGCCATCTTGGCAACTGGGCTGAAAGTTTCCTCATAATCAATCCCATATGTCTGCGCATATCCTTTGGCTACCAATCTAGCCTTGTACCTGTTTATGCTTCCATCACTGTTATGTTTAACTTTGTACACCCACTTGCATCCAATGGCTTTCTTGCCTTCAGGCAATTGCACTAAATCCCAAGTCTCATTTCCATATAGTGCATCCATCTCCTCATCCATAGCTCTCTCCCAACACACATTTCCAACAGCCTCATCAATGCATGTGGGCTCTACAACCTGCACAACCTTTGCCATATATGCTTAGTGATGTGTCACATAACCATCATAGGTAAATCTCTGCACAGGATTTTTCGCTCTCCCAGATCTTCGCAGCTTCTCATTCATGGCTTCCATAGCCTTCTTTACACCAGGTGTTCTCATAGCTGGGATCCCAAGCTCCTCATCAAGGCTCATATCTGAGCCACTAGACTCTCCATCAACATGAGAATGCCCTGCAGACATGTCAGGCATACCAAGGGGCTCAACCACTTTCTCTTTTCCTTTACGTGATGTAGTAATCACATTTGCAGGGTTGGTGTTATGACGCAGCGTGCCACTCCATGGTCTATCAACAGACCCACTAGATGAGGACTCTCCTGGTCCACTCAAAGACTGTGATTGTTGACCTGCATTCTGTGCAACCACACTTCCACTCACATCAACCCCAACAGCTGCTTTTTCAGCAGCATACCAGCTGCTCATCTCATCAAAGACAACATCTCTGCTTACCCTCAACTCACGTGTAGCAGGATTATAACACCTGTATCCCTTTTGCTCAAGGGAGTATCCAATAAACACACATTTTTCAGCTTTTGGATCCAGCTTAGTTCTCAGCTCATCTGGCACATGCACATATGCAATGCATCCAAAGACTTTCAGATGAGACAAATCTGGTTTTCTGCCAGTGAACCTCTCCTCTGGAGTTACATCATGTATGGCTGTAGTTGGAGTCCTGTTCATGATGTATACTGCTGTAGAAACAGCCTCAGTCCAATAGCAATGCGGCATATTCTTCTCTTCCATCAATGCTCGCGCAATCTCAGCAATGTGCCTATTTTTCCGCTCAGCAACTCCATTTTGCTGCGGAGTATATCTGCATGTAAACTGTCTCCGAATACCATTCTTCTTAAAAAATTCAGAGAACTCATTGGAGAAGTACTCTCCCCCTCCATCTGACCTTAGGCACTTTACATATTTCCCTGTTTGCTTTTCAACCAAAACTCTGAAATTCTAAAAGTGAGTGAACACCTCACTCTTCTCCTTCATGAAATGTACCCACACTTTCCTTGTGTGGTCATCAATGAAAGTCACATAGTACCTGCAGCCTCCCATAGATATGGTCTTCGTAGGACCCCATACATCTGAATGCACAACATCTAGTGCATTTCTGCTCACATATCTGTTACGTGGAAACACATGCTTTGTTTGCTTCCCAAATTGGCATGCTTCACACCTTCCACTTTAAATTTTGGCAGCCCTGTCACAATTCCTTTTGTCTGCATAGACTTCAATCTCTGCACATTTACATGTCCAATCCTTTTATGCCAAATGTCTGTGTCTGCAACAATTCCTGAACCATTTGCAAACATCGCAGCACTCATTTCAGGCATGTCTACATTTAACGTAAACATTCTGTCCACTCTGTTGCCTTTTGCAACCAACCTGCACTTGTCTTTGAAATCTTCAACATAACACCCATCAGGGTTAAACCGAACTTGCAAACCCTGCTCAATTATCTGGCCAACTGAAACCAGATTCTTTGTTATGTTTGGTACATGAAGTACATCTGCAAGGTACTTCACTTTGCCATCCTGCATAGACAATGGCACATCTCCAACGTGGGCAATTGGATGAGCAGTGTCATCCCCTGTTTCCACAAAACCTGGTCTTTCCGGGTTTTTCATCTCCTTGAACCACTCCCCATGACTCGTCATGTGGTTCGAAGCGCCTGAATCCACATACCATACATTATCTTTTTGTGCTGCATCAACATTTTTAGACATGGCATTCACGACATGCTGCATAACAAACAACCTTTCATTATCCTCATTATTTCTACTTGAGGATGCATAGTTATTTTGCTGCACTTTTTCATTTTGCATGTCAGCCTGCTTCTTATAACATTCTGCCTGCACATGTCCAGGCTTACCACAATAATAGCATTCACGTGCATCATTATATTGCCTTTGCCAATTTCCACGGCCTCTTTGACTCCCCCTGCCTCTGAATTTGCCTCTTCCACCTGTGTGTTGTTGTTGTTGTTGTTGTTGTTGATTCTGGGACTGTTGTTGTTGTTGCTGCTGTTGGCCATAATTCTGATTACCTGTTCGGCCACCTCCTTGACCGCGTCCACGGCCTCCTCTACCTCGTCCTCTTCCTGAACTCGTGTAGAAGGCCTGTTGCTTTGAACTGTTTTTGCTTTGTGAAGACTGTTGGTCTTCACCCAAGCTCTTCTCTTCGATAATCAGCATAGACACCAAATTTGTAAAGTTGGGAATGTTTTCCCGAGTCTGAATAGACGTCTTGAACGCCTTGTATTGTGGCCCGAGACCACGTAGACAGACCTCCACCTTATCATCATCATCTACTGACACACCAATAGATGCAAGGGATTCCACAATACCCTTTATCTTCAACGCATAGTCATTCACATACGTGCTCTTTTTCTCCACAGTATGAAGTTCATTCTTCAACTGTATCTTACGTGCCTTGGTATTTGTTTCATAAAGCTTTACCAAGGTGTCCCACGCCTCCTTGGGGGACTTGGCATCCTGAATGTGCCCAATCATGGTGTCCTGTATACTAATGGATAGCCAATACATAACCTTCCTGGCTCCTTGGTTCCAGTCTTTAAACTCTTTCACATCTGCAGCAGTCGGATTTATATCCGGTATCTCCGGTGCATGCTCACCTTCTATGTAGTCCCAATAGCCTTTTCCCATCAGGAAATTCGTCAACCTGAACCTCCAAGCATGGAAGTTATTCTTATCAAGCTTCTTAGCCACAATCTGAGTTATCCCATCATTTGACATCTTGCCAAACACACAATTTTACCAGAATCTGCACTCTGGTTTTTCTGCACAAACTACTGTATTTTTTGCACAGCGGTATTGTAGTACTCTCAAATGTCACAACCAGTGACTTCAATGTGCATACATACATCCAATGGCAATTGTAGACCTCTTTGCAGCACTCACAGTGTCTGCACAATCAATCTGTCTTTCTGCAGTTCTTAAAATAGAGTTCTGCAGAGAATCGATGACTTACCCGCAGTGCTCGAAGTCGCCTGCTTTCTGAAAAACGGAGGTCCAGATGCGCCCGAAACGCGTTTTCGGCCCGAAAATCTTTGTCCGATAGGACTGAATAGTTGCCCTATAGCTTTACTCCCGCGAAGAAAGCTCCTCAATCAGAGACCGTTTGCCGGTGCCTCCCGTAGAGCTCCTGACAAGGGTGTAGTCACCAACACAATAGGGAAGAGTAGTTGAAGCTCTTACCCTCGTACCGCTTCCTGTGGTTCTCTTGCTTGCAGCTCAGCCCTTAGCACGAACCAGGCTCTGATACCATGAAAAGATGCAAGGGGGAAGAGAGCTTGAGCTCTTGCAAGCACACACACACACTCACAAAACCCTAATAGAGAACACACAAGGTGAGAGGCTGAAATCTTCTTCTTCTCTTTACTCAACACTCAACACACCATATACAAGATAAGAGTACACACACTATGAAAGGTACTCAACCAAATACATACACGGGTTCTCTATAGTGTGAACCCGACTAAATGAGCTGGCGCTATAACTATGCCAGTCTCTAGAATGGCTGTCACACAGCCTGTCATCAAACTGGCCGCATATCACCCAAGATCTCACCAACCATGCCAGTGGTGTAAGTGTGGGGCCTATCCCCCAGGCGGGTCATCAGTGTCCACCGCCTCACTAGATGAGCTCGATATCTCAACAGTATAGTAATAAGATGTGGTCGTTTACTAGCCAAAGTTGCAAAAACTCTTTCTCTGTGCTGGGATTCGGAGCTTGTGTGTGTGAACCCATCGTATGTGTGTGTGTGTGTGTGTGTTCGTAATGTACGAATTACATGGTGGTTGGGAACTGTGCAGATAGTGAGTGAGGTAGATACATGAGAGAGATGTGGTGACTGTAGAGAAAGAGATGACAAGCTTAAGAGAGAGAGACTTGCATGACTCAATGATGGTTATTGATTGATAATAAAACCCTTCACAAGAACATGTTTTAATAGACTGGTAGCCTTCTCTTTTGACCCATAGAAATCACACACACATTATACTAATGACACGTGGTACACTCATCCTATCTTCTCATAAGAGGGTGTGCACATCTTAAGAAGTTATTCAGACACACTGAGCTCCGAATCCAACAAACCTCTTTTCGGAGCAAAGGTGGAGATGCTTGAAAAACCTTCAATAGTAATCGTGGTTTGGACTCTAGATTGCACCATGTACTCAATGGAGACACAATGGCACCGACATCCGAACTCTCATGCCAGGCTTGATATAAGAGCTTGACCACAAATGACAGGTCACAGCCTACATCAGTCTGTTAGGACAATCCCCCCTTGATCTAAATAGGGGTATGCAAAAAAATGGAGCCTTTTATAAGATTCGAGGCTTATTACATACACATAAAAGGAAAGACTAACACACAACATTTATTACAATCAATTTTTGGGGACCTCTCGGGCAGAGAACCCATGACCCACACCTATTGGATTTTTCAGAGAAAAGATTATCTATGACATTAGCTACACGTTCTATTGTCAAGGATGCTTGTGCTTCATGGACATCTTCATCATCTTTTGCCACCCGGTTGCATGCACCTTCTCTTGCTCTTTGGCCATCTTCTTGAAGCATCGATCCTCATCCTCTCTGTGTTCGAGCTTTTTGCAAAAGTTGCATTTGATAGTTCTTTTCCCTTTTCCCTTTTCCCTTTGTGAATATGGCCCTATTTGACTCAAAGGAAGTTTCAAATTGCTCTTTGCGGCAATCTTCATCTATAAGAGCCTCAATCATCTCATAATATGCTATTTTCCGAGCCACCCTTAGTACAATCAAGGTTTTTGAAAATTTTGAAACCTCAGCTATACTTGATAGAAGCACAACTTTCTTGCCATCCTCATCCATTGCAACTCCCAAGCCAGAGAGGAGCTGTATAGAGCCTAGATTGCTCAAATGTTCTCCCAAAGTTTCTCTTTCATTCATTTTCAAGCATTTTTTTTTTTGCGCTTAAGAAAGAATTTGGAGTTAATGATTTTATTACCAAACAAGTTTTCCAACTTGTCCCTTACCTCCTTTGAGCTCTTGGTGAAATCCATGTGATGAATCAGGTTGTCGGACAACCCGAGACTGATGAGTGCCATGACCTTGTCTTTATGGTCATTCCACGTGCGAGTGTTCTCCACTCTATCGCTTGGCTTGGGGTCTGTAGTGTTGACCACGTTCTAGACGCTGTCTTGCATCATTAGAAAGACTCATAAGTTTTGTTTGAATGGATGGGATGTTGGTGCTGGTGTCATAGGTGTATGGGTAGTTGGTGCAGGTGGAAGCGGTGCTGTTGCTAATGTCAGATGGGAGGTAGAGGCAGAGGTAGCAGGCGTGGGAGAGGGTGGTGCCAAGCTGCAGTTGTATGTTTGATGCCAACTTGATGGCGGGCTGCATATTAGGTGGTAGAGATGGATGACTTGGGCAGTTGCAGGAGTTAGCCTTGCTCTGATACCATGTTGGAATTGGGTGGGGAGACAAGTCTCAGGAGGTCACCCATCCCAATTTTGTTCACGCCAGTGCGTGCTTAATTGGAGGTTTCCACACATTGATCTAGCCTTCCAGATCCCAAAACGTTAAGGCAATGGAGACCTCCAGTCTATCCATTTTGTGGAAATCTCCTAGTGCTACGCTTTGGCACCGCTTTTCTCAACACCCCACCTTGGTGCCAACTTGTCCACTTTTTCTTTAGCTCATAGGTTGAACTTGTCCATGTTTTCTTGGCTCAAAGGCTCAACTTGGCTTTTCTAGTGGTTGAGAGGTTACACTTCAACCCATGTCTCTTTTACCATGTACGAATTACATGGTGGTTGTGAACTGTGTAGACAGTGAGTTAGATATGGCTTAAGAGAGAGATCTCCACAACTCAATGATGGTTATTGATTGATTATAAAACCCTTCACAAGTACATGCTTTTTCAGGCTTGTAGCCTTATCTTTTGACCAATAGAAATCACACACACACACACACACACACACACACACACACACATTACACTAATGACACGTAGCATACTTATCCTATCTTCTCATAAGAGGGTTTTCACACCTTAAGGGGTTGTTCACACACATTGAGCTCCGAATTCTAACATGTATCTGTATGTGTGACCAATTCCTAAAAGGGTAAGTGTGCTAGTAGTGTGTGAACACTCACTTATGAGTGGATACGATAAGTTAGGCATGTGTTATTTATCTACTGTGTATGTGTGATTTCTATGGGTCAAAAGATAACTGGTGCTTTGCACGTAGTAGAAATCATTTTGGATGATCTGCTCTCTCCTTCATCTTGCAGCAAAGAAATCATCTAGTATGGAATGGGCTCCCTTGGGTCTTTATGAAGGGGAATCTACACCATGTCCACACGAGGACTTTAAAGATGAAAACTGAGAGCATGCTACTGAGAGCATGCTGTGCCACATAATGATAAGCCAATTCCCTAAGACAGTAAGGCTGGACAATCTACTAGTCATGCATGAAGCTTACTTTTGACCCTTTTAAAATTCAATGTAATATTTTCTTGTTTTATGCCAGCAGCTTCTAAATTAAATTTATTACTTTATTTCTATCCTACTTCTTTTCTTAGTACTACCTTGCTGCACATGGGCATGCCTGTGTACATAAATCTGCATCTATTCTTGGGCATTTAGGTTGTGAGTAGGGGTGTCATAGCAATTAATCTATGCTATGCATGATGAAGTTGATGCTGCAAAGCTTTGTGAGTGAATACTGATGAAGTCAAGCTCATTTCCTTCTTGTTTTTTAGAGTTTAATCCATACATGCTAATTGTGTTTGTTTTTTTTGGCATTATGATGTCTCTTACATGATTTTCTTGTGTCATGTTGCAATTTTAGTGTCGTACGCACGTACTTGTTGCACTATGGGTATCAAGACACACTCCTAGCATTTGATTCTGCGAGTGGGAATATGGTTCCTCCAGTCATTTTTATGGCACATGAAAATGGTGACAAAATGGTGGATGAAGAATGCTATGCCCTTGATCGCCGGAGAAAGTTAAGACAGGTATTTCTTCATTGAAGCGAACACCTTTAAGGCTTAATCAGGTTTACTCTTAAATTGAAGCAGTACTATGGTGTTATTCAGCCAACTGATTTAGCTCTTTCTTTTGATTGCAAACTCAAAAGCTTATAAGGAATGGTGATATTGATGGTGTCTTTGCCAAACTACATGACTGGTATCCACAACTATTACAGGTTGGTTATATGAATGCCACCTTGACGTAATGGTCTTTTGTGCATGGTGGATAAAAAATAGCGGTGCAGCAATCAATTTTTAATGGCAAACTATAATTTTATATTTATTTTTCAACAAAAAGACAAAACTATAAAATACAGCTTTTTGGATTTTGTAGCCTTTTCAATGTGCCACACTGGCCACCAGCCTGTCACACTATGTTGCAAGTGGATTGCTGACTGTTGATGGCCAACTAGTTGCCCTCAGCATTGAGCCACTGTGTGCTAGTAGATGTACGAAAGGATGGCCTTTCATGGGCACTAGCTGTCTGGAATTTGCTGCCAAAATGTCGAGGGTATGTGCACTCAACATCCTCTGGGCGGCAATGAGCTGTCATCCCCCTGAAGAAGCTGAAGCTGGCTCCAAATTTTGCTCACTAGCCAAAGAAGGGGATGCTGTCTGGTCAGGATGCTCCTTCTCTAATATCCCATCGAAGCTGTGTGAGGGGCTTGTCCGATGGCCACAGCCTGTTTGCTCTCTCCAATCTGCTATGAAGCCTGATAGAAAAGGTGAGTAAGGCGGATTTGTCATTTGCGCCATGAACTGCCAGGGGTATATCGTGCTTTGTGAACACTCCCAGCCACTGCGGCGGATGAGGGTCCGGTATCAGGGCCAGCCACTCTTGGGGGATGGTGGAGTCGATGTCAAGGATCTCCCTGTCGCGCAAGGTTGTTAGAGGCATCAGAGGCGTTTGGTACGAGGCGGGTATGGTACGCGCCTCGAACGACTCGTATTATATATATATATATATATATATATATATATATATATATATATATATATATATATATATATATATATATATATATAGTGATAGATAGATATAATATATATAGTGAAAGTTGAGAGAGAGAGAAAGAAAGAAAGAAAGAAAAATATATTAACGTCTACGAGAGGCCAAAGTCGGTCTATGAGACAAAAAAAATAATACAACTGTGTTCTTCCGGTCATCGGAAGAAAAGAAACAAAAGAAAAAGTGTGCATGTGTCTGGATACAACTGTGAATCATCATGGATCGGTGGAGCCCATATACAAACAATATAAGGGGGGTGGGGATGTGGATGGAGTGCTAAGGTAAGATGCATCTCTATATGCTGAAGGGGTAGTACAAGCATGCTATGCAGATCTATGTCTGACTCCATCCAGTGCCATAAGAGGGATATAAGATATCATACATCGCCGATGCTGAGGCTGTGAATGGCATGAACATGTACCCTGAGTCTGAATGAAAGCGAGCTAGCCTCTCCTGTGTCTCCATCTGGTGTCTCATTCGGATAGCTGCTATCTCTCGGTGACTGAGTCGGGGTGCTCTATGTCCAGTCTGTCTAGGTCTCCTCCTGGCTCTCAATTCCTCTGCTCTCTGTGCGGTCACCCCACGTGGTACATCAGCTGGCACTGGCATAGCTCTCTAGAAGAAATCTGTGAGCTGGGGCTGTCTCCCACCCCTAGTGGGAGCGGGTGTCTGGAGGAGTCTCTCTCGAGAACTATGAAGCTCTAGTAGTAGTCTGCCAAGCTGTCGCTGGTCCGAGGCCTCCATCAACTGATGTAGTGAAGAGTGCTCCTCAAACAATCCTGCATATCTATCTCTGACCCCCTGGTGGGCTCTACATCTACATACAAAGTGATCCTCAGTCTCCACCTCCTCGCGGCACAATCTGCATATCTGCTCAGCTCTGGGATACTCTCAGTTTTGGTCTCATAGGCCATCATGGCCTCTTAGAGACGTTAATATATCATTTCATTTCATTTCATTTCTCTCTCTTGGACAGTGCTGTATGCTCTGCATCTACATACAAAGTGCTCCTCGCTCTCTATCTCCTCCCGACAGAGTTTGCATATCCTCTCAATGCGGGGGAGGCGTGATGCTCGACTGGCCTCTATCTCAAGCTGATGTGATGATACTCTAAGCTGACCAATGGCCACTCTGACCCTGTGTGGCATGTATGTATCCATGTATCTAGGTCTCTGTATGAATCCATCCGCTGAGATACGCATAAACTGATCTTTGTAGTATAGCATCTTCGGTGGTAGAGGTTGACTGGGTGTAATCCGAGTCTCTTGAGTGTATCGCTGCCATAAATCCTGCCGAAGGACTCTGTTCCTCTCACTATGAGAGAGTTGGATGTGTGGTGCATGTATATCATACTGGAAAGATGGTAGGTGATCTATGTTGAGACCATGCTAAGTGAGCCAGTGTATCATCTGTGAATACCATGCTCTCCTATCTCCACTCTCTGTGAGCTGCCTGGACGCCTCAAAAGCTCTATGTGAGAGTCGATCTGATGGCATATCTCTGATCCTCTGTATGAAGTAGATCGTCTGGAAGAGGGCCTCTACTAGCATAGGAGGTGCAACAAACTCCGCCCGGACAATGTCATGCGGGACGGAGGGTTTGCTGCGGATCATCCTTGAGAGCATGAGAATCCGAGGCCATGTGGAGGTGGCGAGCCCAGGCGCCCATATTGGTATAGTGTACATCAAAGCAGGGGTGACTAGTGTGTCAAACAACCACCCCTTCGTGCGGGGCTCCTGGAAGTGTGCCTGGTGACACTGTCTCTCTAGCATGGCCAAAGCTGCATACCTCGTGTGAGTCTATCCCTGGCTGCCTGTGCCATAGTAAATCTTCTTGGCAGAGTCGCAAATGTAATCTCCAAGTACACATATAAGTCTACCACCTCTACTTGTCCTCTTGCTAGTGTGAAGATGGCCTGAACCGGCCCTGAGGTGTGGAAAATCATGACCTTGGTTTTCCCAAGGTTCACTATAAGTCCCCTCTGTGTGCAGAAGTCATCGAGTGCATGGAGATGATGTTGTAGTCCCATCCGCGACTCAGAGACCAAAATAATATCATCTACATGTAGCATAATGTGGACTGTGGTATCTGAGATGTCTACCCCGTCTCCACCACCGTGAACAATGAAGTCAGCCACCTCATCAATGTATAGCCCAAATAGTGTAGGAGAGAGTGGGCATCCTTGCTTCACACCTATGGTGCTAGCAATAACATCAGATAGCCCCCCGGGGCATTGTATGCGCTTGAGGACCTGCTCATATAAAGCATAGATGTCCCAAACCATCTCTGATGGGATCCCCAATGACTGGAGGCGCTGGAAGAGTCTCTCTCGTGGCACCGTGTAAAATGCTTTGCGGAAATCCACAAAGGAGCAGTATAATCTCCTCTCCCATGCCCAAGCGTGATCAATCATACATCTCAGAGTGAATATATGGTCAATAGTGGAGAAAGCTCGTTGGAATCCAGCCTGTCCTGGTGCTCTCAGTCCCTCCTTCTTTGCATATGAGCTCAACTCTGCCTGGAGCACTGTGCCATAAAGTTTGGCCAATGTATGACCAATCATGATAGTCATGTAGTTGCTGGGGTCTTGCATGTCTCCCGCTTTGTGGAGAGGCACGATGGTGTGCATAGTCCACTCAGCTGTAGGCCCTCCACTAGTGTCCTATTAAAGAGGTGAGCAACAAAGGGTGCCAGTGTGTCAGCTGCATAAATAAGATGCTCACTCTATATATCTGTGTTGTCAGCCGATCTCCCATGCTGTAACCGGCGGATAGCTTTCTCTACCATCGAGGCGATAAAGAAAGTAGAGGTGGTAGGGCGGGGCTCCTGTGGCTGTGGTATGGGCGGTTGTTGAGGGATATGGTAGAGGCTCTTTGCATATGTGTGCCATGTGTGTGGATCCTCAATCGGGGTACGAGGACGAGGCGCTCTCATCCTGCGCCATGCAATTTCTGTATCTCTGCTCATGAGTAGGTGGTATATATCCCAGTACTGTGCCTCCTCATATGCACGCCTCTTACGGTATGTGAGGGTCCTTATCTGTTGGCTCGCCTGTCTCTGTGTAATGGTACCCAATGGTCTCTGGGTACGGAGGTGTCTATATAGCTCTCTGCACTCATCATCACACCACCGATTCTGGGGCATGCTCCCAGATCTATCTGTGTGTGCAATGTGTGTTTGAAGGGGGAAGCTGCGGGTGGCGGCCGTATGTAGTAGAGATGACAGCTGAGTGGTGAGTGTGTCTAGAGGTGACAGGGGTTCCATCTGGAGTAGCCTGTCATATACACGACGCTCATATATGTCTGCCAGGTCAGGGGTGAAGTAGAAAGTGGTATGCGATGCCTGTAACTCGCGGCGGGGTGCCCGGGGGACTAGGGCCTTTGACACACTTGTTGATACCATCAATGCATATTAAAACATTTAAACATGGCCACAGCCTTAACACATATCCATCATCACTTTGCATAAAACGTAAAGCTGGACAAAACATCCACAAATGCTGAAAATGGAGCTTGCACGTGTGACACTGCATAGAGGCCGGAATGGGCCGACCCCCCCCTTGGAGTATTTTATTACCCAAGGAGAATAATATCATGTACAAGCTTTGAGGGCCTTACTCTCCCCACGGGAGATGCCGGATTATCCATATACAAATGCCATAACACAGCCCAACACAAGGCTACCAAGCCGGAACATAGGCTGTAGAAATGCCAAGCCAACAATATAATCCATATACCTCCGTGTGGGTACTGATTCTTCCCCAAAAACCACGGGTCTTCATGCAATAGAGCTGGTACAGCAGGTACAACTCTCCATTCAGCCGGTACAGTAGGTACAATGGTTGGTACAGCCGGTACAGTGGCTGGTACAGCCGGTACGGTGGCTGGTACAGCAGGTACAGCAAGTACAGTGGCTGGTACAGCCGGTACGGTAGGTACAGCAAGTACAAATGCTGGTACAACACATACAATGGCTAGAAATCATAATAAATGATTGAATACCCTTGCCTTCAGTATTTCTTCGCGATGGAAGCCTCCAAAACAGTCCCATACAGCCGGTATTCTTCATGGGCAGCCTTCAAGTGAGAGAGAAAGAGAGTAGCCGTCATTAGGGAAGCCTTCAACGGTGGTAGAGGCTAGTGTGCACCAAGAGCCCCTCCCTTAACGAAGAGAGAGGGCTCCAATTTATAGATTTGGGCCTCCCATGAGCTAAAATGGCAAGAGAAGGCTACGATGACAAGTGGAGAGCCACACAATAGCTGAAGTGACAAGTGTGAGGCCACTTGTCTCACTTTGATCCACTTTATAACAAGTGTCAGGCCACTTGTCTCACTTTGGTCCACTTTCTTGCCACATGTCCCAATCTAAGAGATGGGTCCTTCCATAATCTTTACCTCTAAAAATATCCCAACTGGTAGACATTCTGTCATAGGCACTTTGCCAACTCTTGGTATCTGCTCAATTCCAGATGTAATGACGCGAACAGAATTTCCATCGGAGTCGGGCCAAAAATAGCAACTCTCCTAAATTTTAGGAGTCTGGTCCTTTGTATTCTAGGATAATCTCCCATTCCCAAAGCTTGTACTTTCCAAATATTTAAACATCCTGGAGTCCACCAGACCCCTTTCAGACTGTGACATGTCCAGGCTGGTGACATCCTCCCCAACTTCTTAAAAGTTGTCCGCAACTTTAAGCTTCAAGCCATATATTCAAGATATAATCATGTCCCATCGATTGGGCGAGACGAGACAGTCTCAAAAATCCAATATAACTGAAGAATCCATGTCCCAAAGAAATGGGGGAGACTAAATAAGTCTCCATAATACCAATATCAAAATCATGTCCCAAGATAAATGGGCGAGACAAAAACAGTCCGATAAGTCTAGATATCATAATCATGTCCCAAGATAAATGGGCGAGACAAATCAGTCCCATAAGCCAGATATCATAATCCATGTCCCAAGATAAATGGGCGAGACAAATCAGTCCCATAAGCCAGATATCATAATCCATGTCCCAAGTAAATGGGCGAGACAAAACAGTCCCATAAGTCCAGATATCATAATCCATGTCCCAAGTAAATGGGCGAGACAAAATAAGTGTCCTGCCATCAAGACATCGGTCCACATGACCCTTGGCATAGACATAAGTCCCGTCATGTCCACTTTACCACTTGCACTCCGTGTTGGTACTCTGACCACACACCTTGGATGAGAGGTGGGCTTACAAGAGACACACAATGAGCCGGAACGGCCGACCCCTCCCTTGAGTAAATTGTATTACTATTGGATTCAATACATAGCTTCACGGGCATCCATTGCCAAATCCTCCATGCCAATGCATATGAAATTCAGCATTTAGAAAACAATGGTATGTCGATGTAGATCACCAAGGAGCTGCCTTGACGCCCGGCCCGACTTCAGTGCCCATATTCTCTACCATTGGCTCTATGTTCTACCAAGCAAGGTAGCAACATCTTGAAGAGCACTTAGAACAAGAGAAATACTACACAGGGCGGCTAAACAAGGAGTCCTGAAAACAATCACTCGCAGGCATAGATAACCTGGTGTTCCATACGCATTTCTGCTACACATAGTTTATAGGCATTTCGGCCACCAACTCACACTACCCTCTCAAGTGCCCATGTTCCCTTCCATCTGCTCTCTATTGTTCCACCCACACATGGTAGAAACAATCTTCAAGAGAGCACGTAGGACAAGAGAACACTACACAGGGTATGTTGTGCTTGTCATCACCCTTTGAAGTGCCCATGTTCCCTTCCATCTGCTCTCTATTGTTCCACCCTCATATGGTAGAAACAATCTTCAAGAGAGCACGTAGGACAAGAGAACACTACACAGGGTATGTGAATCATGAGTTTCATAAGTCCAATGCATCCCAAATAAAGGGAGCCAAAAGGAATAATCCATCCCAGTAAAAGGGAGTCATAAACATAATCCATAAACCTGAGGATGGATCCAAATCCCTAGAAAAGAAGTCCAAGAATCCATAGACCTGTATACCATAATCCTTGTATACCATAACTCTTACCACATACTCCGTGCTAACCACACACCTTGGAGTAGAGGTGGACTTTATCCATAAAAGCATCATATCCATGAGATAACCAAAGATTTCTTCTATATAAACTCGGACAGATTCGTCCATAGAAATTGCCTGTTAAGCCCAATATCTATATAAATCTCGTCCAAGAAAGAAATCTCCATAGATATATTCCATCCCAATAAAGGGAGCCATGAAAAGAATTCATCCCATTAAAGGGAGCCATAAACAATGTTTCCCTGAAACCATCTCAAGGCAAACAACAACACCTTTCTCCTTGCATAGCTATACAAGGGTTAGTGAACATCAAAAACACTTCATAGCAAAAGCACTAACTTTGCAAACTCAAAGTATACTTAGCTTTTCTTTTCCAGGTTGGTCATGAAGCCAGAAGAAATATCTCGTCACCATATCCTTAAGATATCCTAAGATATATCTCCATATAGCTTACTTGTAAGCTTGATAATATAATCCACAATATCCATATGGAAAGAGTGCTAAACGTGTGCACATAAAGCCAACTCCATACTTCCAAGATAAATTTTGTGACTTCATAAATCCTTAGACCAAGCTGTCTATTGCTCATGCTCTTGCTTCATGGGCTCTGAAGTGGCTGGCCATGCTTAATAGCAATGATGGTAAGTGTGGTCCCCACTCCAGATCTTTTCTCTTCCTTATTGATAGAAGGAAGCCTCCGCTTCCAAGAAAGCCTATGCTCTGATACCAATGTAACTCGCGGCGGGGTGCTCGGGGGACTAGGGCCTTTGACACACTTGTTGATACCATCAATGCATATTAAAACATTTAAACATGGCCACAGCCTTAACACATATCCATCATCACTTTGCATAAAACGTAAAGCTGGACAAAACATCCACAAATGCTGAAAATGGAGCTTGCACGTGTGACACTGCATAGAGGCCGGAATGGGCCGACCCCCCCCTTGGAGTATTTTATTACCCAAGGAGAATAATATCATGTACAAGCTTTGAGGGCCTTACTCTCCCCACGGGAGATGCCGGATTATCCATATACAAATGCCATAACACAGCCCAACACAAGGCTACCAAGCCGGAACATAGGCTGTAGAAATGCCGAGCCAACAATATAATCCATATACCTCCGTGTGGGTACTGATTCTTCCCCAAAAACCACGGGTCTTCATGCAATAGAGCTGGTACAGCAGGTACAACTCTCCATTCAGCCGGTACAGTAGGTACAATGGTTGGTACAGCCGGTACAGTGGCTGGTATAGCAGGTACAGTGGCTGGTACAGCCGGTACGGTGGCTGGTACAGCAGGTACAGCAAGTACAGAAGCTGGTACAGCAACTACAGTGGCTGGTACAGCAAGTACAGTGGCTGGTACAGCCGGTACGGTAGGTACAACAAGTACAAATGCTGGTACAACACATACAATGGCTAGAAATCATAATAAATGATTGAATACCCTTGCCTTCAGTATTTCTTCGCGATGGAAGCCTCCAAAACAGTCCCATACAGCCGGTATTCTTCATGGGCAGCCTTCAAGTGAGAGAGAAAGAGAGTAGCTGTCATTAGGGAAGCCTTCAACGGTGGTAGAGGCTAGTGTGCACCAAGAGAGCCTCCCTTAACGAAGAGAGAGGGCTCCAATTTATAGATTTGGGCCTCCCATGAGCTAAAATGGCAAGAGAAGGCTACGATGACAAGTGGAGAGCCACACAATAGCTGAAGTGACAAGTGTGAGGCCACTTGTCTCACTTTGATCCACTTTATAACAAGTGTCAGGCCACTTGTCTCACTTTGGTCCACTTTCTTGCCACATGTCCCAATCTAAGAGATGGGTCCTTCCATAATCTTTACCTCTAAAAATATCCCAACTGGTAGACATTCTGTCATAGGCACTTTGCCAACTCTTGGTATCTGCTCAATTCCAGATGTAATGACGCGAACAGAATTTCCATCGGAGTCGGGCCAAAAATAGCAACTCTCCTAAATTTTAGGAGTCTGGTCCTTTGTATTCTAGGATAATCCCCCATTCCCAAAGCTTGTACTTTCCAAATATTTAAACATCCTGGAGTCCACTAGACCCCTTTCAGACTGTGACATGTCCAGGCTGGTGACAATGCCTGTGTGGGTTGTGTGGGTGTTGGTGTGGAGCTCGCCAGTGACAGCAAGAGGTACGTGTGATCCGCACCAATAGGACAGGGGGGGATGGTGAAAGATGTCACTACGTGTGTAGTCCACTGTGCTACCTCCCCTGATCGTGGAAAGCATGTCAGTGCTCCTGAATCCGGCCACTGTCTCATCCCGTTATAAATAACGAGATAGTGTCGGGCTCCCAACTCAAGTAAGTGATGACCAGATCTGGTGTTATCCGGCCCCATGTCCTCTGACACCCTACAAGCTCCCGTGTGCTCGATCTCTAGTGTGTGCATCACCTCGGGGTGCTCGAAATCATAAATGTCGCACTGTCGGCTCTGTGTCCGTGCATTGAAGTCCCCCATAAGGAGGACTTCCCCCAGGTTGGAGTAGTGTATGATCTCATTTGAAAGGGGTGCATATGGTGACTCTCCCAATGGCCCTGTGTCCTCCTCCTCCTCTCTACTCTCCTCCTCTGCTATCATGGCATATCTCGATCCTCTAGGAGAGAAGTAGCATAGAGCAATGTATAACACCCTGTCTGCTGAGAGTTGCAGTCCGATCCACATGTATCTAGCCTCCTGGTCACGTGCCACCACCCATAGGCGCTCATGTAGCTCTCGCCTGAAGAGTACTGCTATACCTCAAGATCCTCGATGTGTTTTGCCGTGTGGTCCCCTTGTGTGTAGACTCCCACTGATAACCCTCTACTTTGGGTAGCCCCCTCTCTGGGCTCTGGTGCGTCTCTGTAAGTAGTATGATGTCCCGTCCCTCCATGACCTCCTCCATCCTCTCAGGATGTGTCCAAAGTGCTCCATTGCAGTTCCAAATTGCTGTGTGTATCTGTAAATCTGGATCCTCCATAGCCGATGTCCCATAGGCCGCCTGGCGCTAATCGGTGGCCTTCCCATCGATGATGACACGGCCATCGTGATAGAATGCTCTCTTGCCCTCTTTTCGGGCCTGTAGGACTCTCGGCATGCATGTTTTCTTGTGTTCTATCTGCATCCTCATAAGGTCGTCATCCAAATAGATGGGATCTCCCTGTAATCCTCGTAGAATCACCCTCTTCCTCATGAAGGTGGCCCTCTCCATCTCTCCTGCAAACTGTAGGATGAGGGCTCGCTTGTGTGTTGAGTCTTTCCCGGCTCTCCATGCTTTGGTGAAGGGGAGAGGGTCCTCTTCCTTGTAGCCGAGCTTCGTGCATAGAAGCTTTCCATCTTTCTCGGGAGTGGAGTCGGGTGTCTCGGCTATACCTGTGAGTCGAATGTTGAGGCGGCGGGCCTGCCTCATCTTTTCCTCTTCAATGGTGGTGTGAATGATTTGGTGTTCTTCCCTCCTCCCTCACTTCTTTACGGATGTTCTTCTTCACCACTTCAACCCATCCTGATTGCTTGGCTCCGAGTTTCCCCTCCATGTCCTTTGTGATCTCCTTGGATATCTCTTCTTTGATGGCTGTGAGAGTGAAACCTGCCCACCGAAACGGTGTTTTACCCAAATGTAAAGTGAGGTAAAAAAAAAGGGCGGAAGGTTTTTTTTTTGCAAATGCGATTTTTGCCATCGTTTCCGTTCTTGTTTGCTGCCCATTTGCCACTTCACGCATTCGACGCTTCTTCTCGGCCGCAACCTGTTGCTCCGCCTCTTCTCCTCGTCCACTCCTCCTTTTCGCTCCTTCACTTCTTCCCCTCCACGCCTCCTCTTCCTCTTCCCTTTTCCTCTTTCTCTCTTCTCCTTCATGGTCCACCCCTCCTCTTCCCTCCTTCTCTTTCCTCCTCCTCTTTCACTACTACAGAGACCACTTCTTGAGCACCTCCCGACCACGATACTTGGAGGTCCACTTATCACATGGAGCCAGAGTAGCCATTGGGCGACTAAGGGTCTCATCACACCAACTAGAGATCGAGACTGGGAGAGCAGCACACATCCGTCGAGCAGAGCGCATTTGCAGATTATGCCAGACGGGGGTAGAGACAGAGGAGCATTTTGTTTGCCAGTGTAGTGCTTTGCAGGAGATCAGGGCATGCTATCTTGAGGTTTTTAGAGGGACCACATCACTTAGACAGATCTGGGAGAGATCGGACCAGAGACAGCTAGGCAGACTACTACTAGCACTACAGAGACACAGGGAGATCTTACTTCAGACACCCGCACATCATAGCGGAGGAAGACAGTCCCAGTTGACTGACTTCTTCCAGAGATTGGCACCAGTAGCCGAGCCACACACATTGGGAGTGACATCTTAGCGAGCGGAGGAGATTCGAGCTAGGCGACGACCCAGACTAGCCGGCTACCAGACACCACGGCTACACCACAGAGAGATCGCGGCCATCCGGTCTCGACACCAGCAGGAGGTCGAGGAGCAGCTGGCACATTTTCGCTCTGATCCAGGACGCATGTTCTAGACATTTACAGCATCCTCAGTCAAATCTGATGTATGACATATTGTACCCAGACTATGGGACTGGATGGAGTTAGGAGTAGATAACATATCATACTTGTATCACCCCTTCAGCATATAGAGATGCATTAGTAGCCCTAGTACTCCATCCACACCCTCTCGTTTGTACACCACCATTGAGTCCCCTATGGTCGTGTTGTCATACTTATACATTTTATTCTCACTCCACATTTTCCTCTTGATGACTGGAGGAACATCATTGTACTACTTGTTTGTCTCATAGGCCAATTTTGGCCTTTTGCAGACGTCAATATATCTTTCTTTCTTTCTTTTCTTTCTTTCTCCTTTTCTTCTCACCTCCCTCTTCCCTTCCAACTTGTTTCTTTCCTCCTCTCTTCCTCTCCTTTTCTTTCCCAAATTTTGAAAATACCAAAAAACCTACTCCCAAAATCATGAATTTCATACCCACTAGTCCCAAAAAATGTATCTTCATCTTTTTGTTGGCTATGTTATAAATTTGGTATGTGTATATGAGAAGTGTCATTTCGAAACCTTTGCGTTTCGTCCAAAACAAACGAAATGAAACCTTCGAAACGACGAAACGGATGAAACGTTTCATGTTACCATGGCTCCAACCAGTACCATAATGGGGGTGTAATATGTGATACATAGGCGATGGCGAGGCAAAAATCTATTGGAGCATGATCTTCGGGTGTGAGTGTAAGAGAGCTAGCCGCTCCTGGATATGGTGTTGATGTTGAGCTTGTATCTCTGTGATCTCCCTTTGATGTAGTTTGGGAGTCTGGTAGCCTGGTGCTCTCGGTCTCCATCTAGCTCGGAGGTCCGTAGCGCGTTGAAGTGTAACCCCCTCCTGTGTCAGGGTAGGCATTGGGAGAGATCTCTAGAAGAAATCAGTGAGCTGGAGGTGTCGCCCACCTCTCCCTGTGGTAGGAGTCCGTAGCAGTGCCTCTCTGTGGCGCTGTGTCTCTAGCAAGAATTGGCCAAATCTGCGTTGGTCTATGGATTCCATGATACGATGTCATCTACATAAAGTAGTAGGGGGTTCAATGTGCCTGCCAGTGTGGGACCAACCTCACCTGAGGTCTCATCAATGTAGTGGCCAAAAAGAGTGGGTGATAGAGGGCAGCCCTGTTTCACCCCAATAGTGCTGGAAATCTCTTGCGATATAGCTCTTGGGGCTCTTCCTCGTCTGGTGACGGACTCATTGAGGGCGATGATGCTCCAAACCATGTTAGATGGGACTCCTATCTCCTGTAGATGCTGTAGGAGGCGGGCATGGGGTACAATATCAAAAGCTGTGGAAATGTACAAAGCAGCTGTAAATCCTTTGATGTCGTGATCCACCCTCCTCGATGATGGCACGGAGGGTGAACGTGTGATCAAGTGTAGAGTAGCTCCTCCGAAAGCCTGCCTGTCCTAAGGCTTTGCATTCGTGTCTCTCTGCAAATGAACTGAGCTCCACCTCTAGCACCGATCCATAGGGTTTGGCCAATGTGTGGCCAATGATGATGGTTCTGGAATAATTGGGAGTAAGTGGATCTTCAGCTTGAGGATGGGGGTGAATGGTGTTAGTGGGCCAAGAGGGTGGAAATTCTTCACAAAGGGCTCTACTGAACATGTAAGCTACTAGGGACACGAGGGTATTGTCGACATGTAAAATGCACTCAGCAGTGAGTCCCTCATGATCATGGGCCCGCCCGTTACGTAGTTTGCGGATGGCCTTGATGACCATGCCCTTTGTGAAAAGGTGGAGGTGGTGGGGTGGGGATCTGTGGTAGGGCTAGAGGCGGCTGGTGAGGGATATGATAACAGTGTGCATAGGAGTGCCATGTGTGCAGGCACGTGATAGGGGTGGGGGGCGATTTCTTGTAGGCCTCTTTGTTGTTCAGCCCTAAGAAGAGTTGGTATAAGTCATCCTCTTTCCGAGTGTAGAACTCCCATTTCTAGCGTTGAGTGAGGCGTTGAGAAATCCATTGTGCTTGGTGCTTTGTGATTTGCCCAATCTGTACCTCATGCTTAAGATGGGAGCATGTGGCTTGGGCCTTGGCATTCATCATCATACCAACAGTTTTGGGGTATGGAATTGCAAGGTAGCTAGACCGTCGTGTGCAGACGAAAGAAGTGGTGGTACATGTGTGGAGTACGTTTGTGAGCTGTGATGTGAGGGCGGATGGGGGGACAATAGGATCCATATCTTAGAGTTGGCGGTAGATGTGGTCGGCGTAAACAGGGTCAATCTCGTGATCAAAATGGACTTGGGTGTAATGTGAGATGGGGGATGGTGGTGGGGGGGCAAGTGGTGTGCAAGTAAGAGTGGAAGACAGGAGAGAGGCCTGACAGGGATCCAGGGTAAAGACAGGCTTGGCATCGACATTGACTCAGCTTCTCCTCCGGAGTGGTGGACTCCTATTCCAGACCCGGCTCCCCCAATGTGGCTAGGCGTGTTCACCAGACACGATATTCTCGTGGTGGTTTATGGAGCAGATGAGGACATTTGTTTGCTCACTTTTTCTATTGGATTACATGGCAGATTAGAGAGATCAGAGCACCCCTTGGAAGATTTCAGAGGCTGCACGGTGCACCTTGCAGAGGGTGAGGGTGATTGGTTTTCGGGCACGTGCATGGCACATAGATCCAGCACCGGCCAAGGTGGCAAGGGAGAGATTTTGGCTGTTATGGATTTGGGAGTGCCGATCTCTCACGCGGTTGCAGTGGGACCCTAGAAAGTGGACGTGGCATGATCCCACAGATCGGGTGGAGACTCTGGATGCCCCTTTCTTTGCATATATAGTGCGGCTCGGCTGTAGGGAGTGCCGATCTCTCACGCGGTTGCAGTGGGACCCTAGAAAGTGGACGTGGCATGATCCCACAGATCGGGTGGAGACTCTGGATGCCCCTTTCTTTGCATATATAGTGTGGCTCGACTGTAGGATCCAGATGTCGGAGATAGATGGCACACCGGCAACAACAGCACACTAGCAGTCGCAGGGCCTATCACAGCGCTTCCTTTCAGATTTCTGGAAGAGGCTTTGGGACAACTTTTGGCCGAGGAAGATCACTCTCTTCATGTGGTTGACAGCACACAGAGGAGTCTGGCAATGGGTACTTGGCTGGTAGTCGGAGGGCGGTCATCAGCTTGCCCGAGGTGCGGCCACCCCCAGGAGTCTTAGCGACATTGCCTTTGGGATTGCCCGAAGGCTCAATAGATTTGGCAGTGGATTCTCCGCATCTTTGCTTTGGATAGGGCATCGACCCGGATTATCACTTGAGGTACTGTCGCTTGGGCCACCGAGGCTAGAGTGGTTAGGACTTACAAGGAGGATGCACCATCGTATTGCAGTAGTACTAGTCACAGCCCCACCTGCAGGTGTTTGGCGTCCAGGCTCATGCTAGCACTGTGAGATTTGCAGTAGCATAGCAGCTTGGCACATTTGGCGTGCTAGATGTAGCGAGGCCATCGAGGGTACCCACACTCCGCCGACTGAGACCATCATTCACACCCTCCGTGAGCATATGGCTCGACATCATTCACACCCTCCGTGGTCAGTAGGGGAATCTATAGGGAGGTTCTGACCGCATGTGGAAGTGGCGGGAAGCCTTCTTGAGACTTTGGAGGTCTGACCCTTTCCTCACAGATAGAGGCGGTGACCCCATTTGGCACTACAGACCACCTGTGTGGTTGTTCCCCCCCCCCCCCCCCCCCCCCCCCCCCCCCCCTTGTATGAGATAGCCTTCTCCTCATAGAGCGGCCAGCCGGAGGAGAAGCATGTCTCCCCCTTATGATCACTTGTTTCCCGCCCTTATATGAGGTGAGTTTGTATTCAGCCCTTCGTGGTTGTACTTAGCCCTTCGTGGCTGTTTTCTCTTTAACAAATTGAAGGATCTTTTTCCCGGGAAAAAAAGAAATAAAAGAAGGAAAAAAAGAAGAAAAAAAAGAAGAAGAAAAAAAGAGTGGAAGATAGGTAGGCATGGTCAGAGTCGGGGAGAAGGTGTGCCAAAGCTAGAGATCCCATCAAGTAGTCCATGGTGTTGTTACATCCCGAGTGAGGCAAGGAGGGGAGGGTGTCGGAGGACGCCCATTGGGACCTCCCGTTATAGATAACAAGACCATGTGCAGCTTCTAGCTCTCTAAGAAATGTCTCTCATACATCGTGTCCTCCTCACACTCCTTTGATGATCTCTGTAACCCTGTATCAGTGATGTCTAGCTCTGTAGTCTGATAGAGTCATCCAAATAAACTAGTGGGACCTATTAACTCCCGGTCCTGGCGTTAAAGTCTCTTTGCAGGAGGCCTTCCCCCGGCTGTGAGAACTCCATAATATCCCCATATAATGGTAAGTACGGTGACTGGCCATGCTGTGCAACATTAGGGGAGTGGATCTATGAGAGAGAGAGAGAGAGAGAAATTAAACGTTTTCAAACGACCCAATGGGTCTCTCAAGACCAAAAGTGATACAATAGTGTCCATGTAATCTCATCATGGTACAAATGAAAACAAAGACAGTGGAACCTCCCTCGTATCTCATAATATACACATGAAGTGCTCCTTTGAATCGACCTCCCTCTTGCATATAGTGCATATCCTCTCCTCACGAGGTATGTGCATGGCTCTCATTGTCTCTATCCTCAGGTTGTGCAATGACACGTGCAATTGGCCCACTGCAATCCGCATGGCATGTGACATGTATACGCCAAGATATCTGGCCGTCAGTATGAAACCATCCTCTATAAGCCTCGTGAAAGTATCCATGTAGTACTGCTGTTTGTGTGAGAGTGGTTCATGTGTCGTGATCTAGGTGATCTAGGTATCCTGTATGTAGAGTCCCAATAAATCATATCTGATCACGTGGTTCCTGTTATCTTGAGACAGCTTGATGAATGGGGAGTCCAGGTCATACTGGAGTGGTGGGAGGCAATCCGTCCCGAGTCCCTGCCTCATGAAGTAGGTGGATGCTCAACTATACCACGAGTGGTGCCCATCTGTTGCTAGAGAGAAAGAAAGAAAGTTATATTAATGTTTACAAAGGCCAAAATGACCTATGAGACCAAAAGATTACATCATGTCCATGGAATACATCATCATGGGTACTAAAAATAAAAGAAAGGAACAACAGCTGAAATGCCAAAGCTGATCCCAATACAAAGAGCGTCAAATGCTCACATCACCCTAAAATATCCCGCATAAGGCGTTGCATCATGGTACCCAATGTAGTGAAGTTGAGCCGGCAGGAAAAAGTCCTATGGTGGTGGGAAATGATGGTTATTGTCCTCCTGTGGTGACGCCAGGGGCCACGGGGTTGGGGGCATCGGGCTCTGCATAGCTCAATGGCTCTATCTAGTGTCACTTCTCTCGGTAGGGCTCCTGCATCAACCTGGAGGTCGAGTGTAGTGGGTGCATTTGCTCTCAGAGCTTTAGTCTAAAAGAAGTCAGTGAGAGCTCTCTGTGCTGGGCCTAGGGCGGGTGTAGCTGGTTTGGGCCGCAACAAAGACTCCCCGTGTTTGCGGAGCTCTAGAAGGAAGAGACCAAGGCATCTCTGGTATGGGAAATCCTTGATCTTGGAAAGTGGTCCAAATTTGTCTCGAAAGAGGCAGTGGCACTGCCTTTGATCTTATAGTGTACCGGGCATTGGGATATATAGCGGGCCTTTGTCTCAGCCTCTGTATGACAAAGCTGGCATATCCTATCCTCTAGTGCAGCTGCCCCCGACCCATATCTGGCTATCTCCACTCTCAGCTGATGGGATGAGGTGCGGATCTGTCCAATCACACATCCCGATTTGCATCCCAAATGACAGATGTGTGTCCATGTAGCGGGGGCGTATGATGAAACCGTCCTTTGTCAAGCAAAGAAGATGATTTGTCCAGAAGGCCATCTTCATCCTCAGGGGTTGAACGGGTGAACGCCAGGTCGAGAGAGAAAGAAAGAAAGAAAGAAAATGTATCAATGTCTTCAAAAGGCCAAAACGACCCGTGAGACCAAAAGGTTACATCATATCCATGAGGTACATCATCCTGGGTACAAAATAGTAATAAAGAAAGATAACAAAAATCTAGAACTATATATATATATATATATATATAGAGAGAGAGAGAGAGAGAGAGAGAGAGAGAGAGAGAGAGAGAGAGAGGCTTAATACCAAGTCTTTTTTTTAAAAAATAATTGCAGGATGAGACATCATGCCTAAAGTTTTTACTTAATTGTCAAAAATTCATCGAGCTGGTAAAGGTAATACTTTAATCTTTTACAAAAAATTCAGCGGTTGTTCCAGCTTTGTGCTATGAGTTGCATCATTTATGCGTCTACTAACATGCCTTCTTGAATGTTCGATGTGTTAATCTATAAGAAACGTTGATTTAAAGTGCAAGACAAAGTGAATTGCCAAGAGAGTATTAGCATTCATATGCATCATAACAATGGAAACAAGGGAATACTCATAAAGAATTTAAGAGTGAGCAAAAAGTTTTCATGCTTAGAATCTCTATTTATTTTCCAAGGACCATGGTTGAATTACAACTCAATGCCATGCATACAGTAAATGTACTATTCTAGCATAGATGGTTCCAGAAGATATCGTATGTACAATATGCTAGCCCTATTAACATGTGCATGTGCACACACACACACACACACACACACACACACACACACACACAGCATACATGCATACATAATGGGTCTCTGAGACCAAAAGTGATACAGTAGTGTCCATGTAGTACAAAAGAAAACAAAGAGTAGAGCTATGAGCTGGGAATGTCAAATCCAAGCCATATGATACAAAATGGGATCATCATCATCATACAACCCATGGAGCTACCATGGGGCCATCTAGGATATCAAGCATGGAGGTAGCCTGTAGAAGGCTTTGCAGGTCCAATGGGCGGGAGAAGGTTTCTCTATGCCTCTCCAAGCTCTTCTCAAGCTGGGGATAAGGTCTGTGTTGCTGGCGAGGTCCAGGGAGTCCGGGACGTGGGGCTCACAGTAGTGCCGTGGCCCGATCTAGAGTCACACCAATGTGGGGTCTAGCGAGTGGCCTGGCACTCAGAATGAGAGAGAGAGAGAGAGAGAGAGAGAGAGAGAGAGAGAGAGAAAGTTATATTAAACGTCTTCAAAAGACCCAATGGGTCTATGAGAGAGATAGAAAGAAAGAAAGAAAGATATATTAAGCGTCTACTAAAGACCCAATGGGCCTATGAGACCAAAGTGATACATTAATGTCCATCGCATATCTCATCATGGAATGGAAAATAAAACAGAAAGAAAACATAAACATAGCTATCTCACTGGGGTGATGTTATATTAACGTCTTCAAAAGACCCAAAGGTTCTATGTGACCAAAATGATGTGTACATAGTGTCCATGAAATCTCATGATGGATGAAATAAGAAAAGCCAACAGTAAACTAAAACTCAAAACTGAAAGCAAAGATCCCACACTCTGAGGTTATACAAGATGAAAAATTTAGATCCTACTATGCCAAGTATAGGGTACAATAAGTGATGGGATATGAGAGAGAGAGAGAGAGAGAGAGAGAGAGAGAGAGAGAGAGAGATGAAATGAAATGAAATGTAATGTTATATTAACGTCTTCAAAAGGCCATAATGACCTATGAGACCAAAAGTTACATCATGGTGGATCTGATACAATGTCTGGATTAAAAAAAAAACCCAGAAAATGAAAAATAAAGATGATACTACTGGCACCTAGAAAATGAAACTGGAACTGGAATATAGTGAGGGGAGGGTATGCTATGGAGGTGAGTGGAATATAGTGAGGGGATACAATATCATGTGGGATGGAGGGGTATACTATGGAGGTGCCTCCATCTCATAATATGTGCCGCATCGGACACTGGCAGATCTCCTCAATATCCTCTGTGGTCAACACCCTGACTGGGTGTCCGGCATGCCTCGCAAGAATAATCCGAATCTGCCGCTGCAACCTCCGTCTATGCTGGGATGCCCTCCTCCGTAGTCGTGGGCGTCTGAACCACCCAAGCTCAGTCGCACGATCAATCAGTGTACCCCTGGTGTGGGCGGTATCCATGTCCTGCTGCTGCTGTGGTCCATCTGGCGCAGTGATGGCTGGACTAAAGAAATCTGTAATGTGCCTCTGAGTCTGGCTCTCTGTGCGCCTAAGCAGGCTAAAAGGGCCAATACAAGCTGGTATGCAGACAATTAGCCCTTTAAAAAAAATAAAATATGAAGCGTGCATTCTAGAAGGCTCGGGGTGATGGGTGGGGTTTAATACTTTTAAGAAACCTATTATGTGAGGGACATGCACACAACTTGGATGCTATATCAGCGGCAGGATTCCACTTCTTATCACTTGGACTTAGGTTCTCATCATGGATCCACATTACCTTTGTGCATTGAAAACACAGCTTGTGAGATGATTGGAGTAGTATGTGAGGGACATGCAAGCAAACTGGCCTAAAAAAAGGCGGCTTCTTGTCACTTCGGCCTTAGTCCTTGATCGCGATGCACATTGTCTTTCTTGCTTGGGGAGCACAATTGGGAGATGATTGGCAGCAGCAGAATTAGAATTCTAGGGTTTAATGCTATTGAGGGTGTCAACACAGCTGTTAGCGAGTTTTTTGCCAACATGTTATCACATACTCAAATGTATCTTGGACGGGGGAGACAAGTGGGCTCTTTCACATGATACCTTCTATCTCACTGTCCATGAGTGGCAAAGCCTTGAATTTGGATGTCACCAGTTACCTTGTAGCAAATGATATTAATGTATGACTTATGTAGGCCATAGTTGTATGATATGTAATGTCAATGGATGAAGGGTTATTGACTCCCTAGAGTTGATTTTGTTATTCTTATGGCAAACTTACCTGCTTGGATTCTGCAGGTTGGATTTCTAGAGGCAGCAGTTACGTATGCTAGAGCAGAATTGGCAAGCTTATTTGGAATCTCCCTTTATCAAACTCTTCTTCAGGTAAAGTCCCTGTGAAGTATGCAATTGCATTAAATAAAACCCTAAAATCCCATGTGAGTGGAAATGTGACACCTTATGTTCTTGGTTACTGCTGGTTGACTAGCTACCTGGCCAAGCGTGCAGGCTTAGTTTGTATTTGGAGTTAGAAGTGCCATCTCCACCGAGTCCAGGAGATAAACGGATCACATGATTTGTGGGATGCTTTTATGTTCTTAGGTAGGTGGTTCATTGCATGTGGATAACCGAAGATGGAACCTCGTCTTTTAATGCTGGAGGCGACATAGTGGAGATTTAGGGATGGATGCCCGTATGGAGGTTGACAATTAGTCAGAGGTCTGCAAAGAAAAAGGCTGTGCAATGAGTCTGAGAAGACTTAAGGTTTTGCAGAAGAAGGAATTGCAAAAAGGGCAGAGATCTGTGATTGTGCCAGCTAAGAAGAATCACTTGCAGATCATGGAGCAAGGGCTACCTTTTCACATATTCTTGATACAAAGATGTGACATCAAATGCTTATCTTAAACGCTTCCAAATCTTTGTGACCAGATGAAGAGGTGGGCTCTTTCAGCACAGCCAATGAACTAGAGAAACTCTCTATGGCCTAGAGCCTAGATTTTGCCTATCAATCTACAGCTGATGCAGAGCTAGGGTAGTGAAGTGCTTGCTGAGCTGATGATGGGCCTAGCGGAGCTGAGGGCTGGTGCTGATGGACAGCTTAGTTGTTGGCAGGCCTGGTGGAGCTGAGGCATGGCGCTGGAGGTTAATGCTGAGGGGAGCTGAGCTGGTGCAATTATGTTGGTTCAGCACTTGAACACAGTCGTAGAGTTTTGACAGACCTAGGTCAGCAAACAGCTTTGTCTGAGTTTATGACAGGCGAAGCCAAGCTGAGGACTATTAGTTGGCCCATAAGACCAGACTGCAATACATGATGACGAGCAGTACAGTGATAGAAGATATGTAATGCATCCCCAAATCCTTCGGACTGATCTAGGTGGAGAAGTCACTTTGATGGAATTCATAGCCTACTGCAAGGAGTGAGGGATGGAGCGTTAGCTTATCACTGCTCATACTTCAGAGAGTAGAACTGAAGAATTGTACATTGGTCGAGATGGCTTGGAGTATGCTCAAGGAGAAAGGGTTGCCTAATACCTTCTCGGCTGAGGCAGTTAACACTAGTCTTTTAATTGAGTCACAAAAGGTTCAAGGCTCTTTTATAAATTTTGAAGAAACGGAAAGGCAAATCATTTAAAAATTCCATGAAACTACTTGAGAATGCTTGGTTACCATGCATCTACCTATGGTAAAAGTAAAAAAAAATCATGTACGCGGGAAACTTACAATTTTAGAAATTCCTAAAATTTGTAATAGCTTTATCTTCAAGGAGACCAATAAAAAAGTATCTTTAGTTGATAGAAGGTACATGCAAATGGCCTAAATAAATGTAAAATATTTTTCTAATTGCATTTGTAGTGTGCTTGAAAAATTATGAAGATAAATCTTGTGTGATACCCTACACGCCCCATGAATCTCTGCACCTCCTTATAATTGATGGGTGTTGGTAATACAGACTATGATCCGGAGGCAAGAATGATCGTGGTGAGTTGTGATGTGTTGTTCTTTGAACGATTCCATTAGGTGGAGGAGGAGGCTATGCTCACTTTATGCAACTCTGAGGAGATCATTGCCTAGCAAACACCAACATCAGATGCAGACCCGTAGGCCCCACCCCCTCTGTGATGAAGGCAAAAGGGTGGCCCGCACCCATTCCATAGGAGGTGGAATGCAAAGGTGAAGAAGATGGATCTGTTGAACCACAGAGGGCACGACCAATGCCAATCTGGGTCAAACTATTTTTAGACGGCAAGAAACCCTTGATCATTACAAATGAGCCTGATGTATGCCGGTCAAAGAGGATAGAGGAGTGGAAGAGGGCATAGGATAACATTGTCAACTCTGTATTTATGGCAGAGGTAAAAGGTTCAAAAGCCCTTGATTTTAGAGAAGGTGGAAGTAGAGCCAAACCGGATGAGAGCCGTGCAAGCTGAGTATGATTCCGTCATAAAGAACTCGGAATCATAAAGAACTATGCTTGGGATCATGTGAATCATCCATAAAAATGTTAGGTCATTAGCATCCAAGTGGATATATAAGGCTAAGTACGAATCTGATGGCTCATTGGAGAAGTACGATGTGTGGCTCGTAGAGAAGGGTTTTACATGGGCGATGATGTGTCGGTGATGTGTCAGAATGGATCCCGAGTCACTCTCTCCGAACGAGCGGATGCTCCACTTGTGAGCAGGGAACACACCATGTAGGCTTCTGGAATGTGTAGAAGAATCAGCGGTCTTGTCTTTCTCCTTTTGAGCATCCCACGAGTCACTACGGACAACCCTACGGGGTGGATTCCTGAAGACCAACTGCAAGCTCACGGGTAATTTTTCGAGATGGGTTTTGGAAGGTCTCCCCACTTGGTCATTTGGCAATACATTAGGGTGGACATGGCCTTTCAACATCCCACGTGTGAAGTTGCCCCCCCTTCAAGTATCTTTTAAGTTTGTCCACCCAGATTTTAATGAGTTTGAACCTGTAACCACATAAGCTTTAGCAAACAAAGCAATAATATTTAAATAAAGTTAAGTGTGCTCACTTACCACCTGCAAAACACACAAAAGCACTGGCTTAGTTCCAGATAGGTGTGCACATACACGTCCACGGAGTGCCCCGGTGTCCCCGGTGCCCGTGGACATTTGCAAAAAAAAATACTAGGCAATGTCCAGGCAATCAAAACAAGTCACACGTGCACATGTAATTTCATAAACATATGCTCGTGCATAATAATTTGGAGTAAATCTCCCAACTTGCCATCTTGTACACCAAAGTAGTCCCGACCACATTCGCCGCCCGTGCAGGATCCAAATACTCATGAGAGCAATTGCCCTTCCATGAGTTCACATAACACTCACCAAGGTTACCAGCCTTCCATGAGTGAGTCCATCATGCTCTTGGAGACTCCCAAGACAACATCTTGGAGATCCTTTTGCATGTCACAACTCTGGAGGATTGTGACTTCTCCTCGGCTTTTGATTAGTTGCCTGCAATTGAGAAGCATCTAGATAGGCAGCAAGGAGATACAAGTACTCCTTAAAGTAAGCCTCATCAACCCATCTTGCATCAAGTGCTGGGTAGTTTTTGAATTTGACAAGATATCTATGAACAAGCTTGCCACCAGTAGCTTTTCATTCCTTGTGAAAGACAATATTCTTAGGCTGCAGGACCTCTTCGTGTTCATCCACCTCAGGTTTGTCCTTTGTCACCGGTTCCACTGCTTCAAGAGACTGATTAATCTCACCTAGGAGGTGCTTGCGGCTGATCCTAACAAAAAATCTAGCCCCTCCCATATTTGCTCTATCTTGCTACATATTTGGAGTCTTGGATGAGGCTATCGGGGATCCGAGTGCTCAAGTGTCTGTCCTGCCTCCAGGGGTCCTCTAGAGACAAAATAATAGGAGCGTGATCGGAGAGAGTTGTGCTTGCAAAAATATCGATCACGCCTCCACAACCGCAAGCCCGCTCATCCACATAGAATCTATCAAGTCTGGAAAGATTGGAGCCGGTGCTTCTCCTGTCAAACCTTGAGAAGGACATACTCCCGGGTCTGCATCCAAACTCTGGTAAATACCAAGGGTCTTGCCACATAAAGGCTAGGATCAGCTCCTCCCAATCAGAGTACTCTGAGCCAAAAACTGTGGCCATGCCTTCTCTGAGTCTATCCTCTATTGACTCTGTCATGTTAAAGTCCCCACCCATACTCTGAGTCTATCCTCTATTGACTCTGTCATGTTAAAGTCCCCACCCATACACCAAAAGTCAGCCTATGGAAGGGACTGACACACTGTACGCCAAAATATGGCTCTACCTAAGAAAGATGTTCGGCGCATATACATTTGAGAAGCCCACACAGTCCTCTCCAATCTTGATGGTCACCCACTGAGCCTGACCAGTGTCAATGGTGTCTGAGCCAACTACTGCCGGCAAGAGTTTCTCGCTGATAGAACCTCCCGTGTACCGGAGGGGCCAAAAGAAGGAGACCAAAAACTATGACTCCTACCTGGTACAATCTTCCCGCAGCAGCGGTGGGTACGCCCCTCTGAAAGATAGTGCTCGTGGAGGAAGAGAATTTCAATGGGTCCCCCAACTGCTGCTCTATGAAGCTCTCCTCTGTCCGACGCCGTGTCTTTGAAGGCATTGGGGCTCCCCCAAACCTTGGATGTTCCGTGAGGCAATCCACATGTGACATATGTGATCTCGATGGGGAGCGAAACTATCAGAATTGCCCTCCACTTGAAGAGCCTTGGGCGTGGGTTTCAAAGGGGAGTAATCACAGTCAATCATGGGATGAAGACGTGCTAGGTGGGCATGGATCTTGCCCTCCATGTGACACCACTCTGTTGGAGCCTAGGAATAAGCATAATCTGGGCTCCACCTGTTGCAATGTGTAAGTATCTGTAGGAGGGAGCAAGGGGTACTGCCACTGAGATATGAAGGAACACAAAGACCAGCACCTTCAAGTTGGAGGACACCACCCCCCCGTCCTGATCTCTATGGCCCAAGCCTACAAACTCCATTTGAGTCAAGGGCCAAAGATGAGGCTTGGTAGGGCCAAAGGGCTTCACTAGAATCTGGGAACCAGGAGAGGAATCTTGGCGAGGTAACGACCTCCAAACAAGAGGGGTTGGAGGTGGGTTCCTCAAGGTAATTGGGGGTTTTGGGGGGCGTGGGGGGGGGCATCACTGTCGGGTGGCTGTCGAAATGGTTCTTTGACAAAACTGTTTCATCCTGTGCTCTACCAGCCTGGCGCGCTCGGCGGCACCACTCAGCTTTGGAAGTTGGTTTGCGGCTCTGTCTCGGGACAATGGTCTGCCACTCTCTAGCATCAGTATCGGCCGTGGCCGGATCTTAGTGATGTGCTGCTTGGGGGCCAGCTTCCCTCCCACCCCCCTGAAGAGGATCAGAGCTGGGCCCTGGGGAGGCGGTCTCCTACTCTCTGCAGAATAAGGCTGCTTGGATGCAAGGAAGAGATATGGCATGTGGCACTGTCTCTGGAGAGGTTATGCAAATACGAAGGGATGCAATCCTAGCCACCCGAGCAAGAACCGAAGCGGCGGTGGTGGTGGGGGAGGTAGGATGCGAATGGGGGTTGGAGCGTAGGCAAGAGGAATGGGAGGGGGTGTTGGTCATGTCCACTCCCGGCTAGTTCAGCTGTGAACCCAGCTTACTCACGGGCACTTTTTCCCTGTGACTGGACATAGGTTTTTCCCGTGTGAACACACTTATGTGTGTTGGGCACTTAGCCCTAGGCCTTTTAGTACTCACTTGTACTTTCATTTCATATCATTATTGAGTACATCTTTTCCAGCACTCACATTTCTCTGTGCTTGAGGTTGTGTGTGTGTGTGTGTGTGTGTGTGTGTGTGTGTGTTTGTGCAGGCTAGCTTCCCTCCTACCCAACATTGGTATCAGAGCTTGAGCTTTAGCCTATTGGCATTAGGGTTTTGTTGTTTAGGGTTAGGGTTTCTCCCTCAGCCGCCCCGCCGCCGCCCTCAGCTGCCCGCCGCCGCCCTCAGCGGCTTCTACTGTCGAACCTTCAGATTTGCCCCACTGCCACTTGTGCCGCCGCCACTATGCTCAGCCGCCTGTCAGATCTGCGTGCGCCACCATCGCTGTCGCTCAAATCTGCGCCGCTCTCTGCGTGAGCCGCCGCCGTCGTTGACGTCGGTCAGATCTGTGCTGTGTGACGTCGCCGCCTTTAGATCTGCGTTCGCAGCTTAGATCCGCCCGTCGCCTTGTTGGATCTGTGCGCCTTTGTCGTCGCCCTCACAAATCTGTGCGCCTCAGCCGCCTGCGCCGCCGTACGCCGCTTGGGCGTCCAACATTGCCCAGATCTGTGCGTCGCCCTGCCGACGTACGACTTTGAGCGCCTTGTATCGCCGTCGTACGACGCCTATCAGATGTGCACGTGTCAGATCTACGTCAACTTCACCTTCTGCAAGGTTTGTGGGATTTGTAAATTTTTGACTTGAAATTGCACACATTGCCTGTTGAAAGTTGGGGTTTTCACCATTGAGCTTGCAATTGCAACATTGGCATTGATTTCAGCAAATTTGGTGCATAATTGCACTAGAAATTTGGGGATTTTGCAGAAATTGGCACTATATGCAGGCAATTTTGGGTATTACAAGCACATTTGGTCGGCATTGGGGCATTTCCTCCAATTTTTTGGGTATTACACGCACATTTGCTTGGCATTGGGGCATTTGCCCCAATTTTTGGGCATTATAGCATTTGGTACAGGTGACAATTGCTTTAGCAGCTTTATAGGTGCAGATCCGGTTCAGATTTGGTCTAATTGTGGTGGCTACCTAAAAATTAGGGCTTTTCTACATTGAGCCCATTTTTGGAGCATTCGACTAATTTACCTTTGATTTTGCGAGGATTTGCGCACTTGCAACTTTTTACAGGTGTCAGTTGATCGTGTTTTTCACGGCACATGTATACATTTGTGGTTTGTTGCAGTATATGTATGCCATTGTGGACACTTTGACAGATTTGCATCATCGTGCAGTACACTTGCAAATTTGGGACATGCATATGTATTTCTCGTGGTGAAGTACTTCCCTTTCAGTCCATTGATTATCCCGTTATTTATCTCTCGCATTCTTACGGTTTTGTTGGGCATTGCCTACTTGTAGTGACTTGTGACAGATTTTCTGTGTTATCATGGCCAACAGTAATAATGACCTCTTTGGAATGCTATCTCAAGAGTACAAGCTCAATGGGGATAACTACCCTATGTGGGCTTATATGATGCATCATGTTTTGGTTGCCAAGAATGTATGGCTATATGTGGATGGCACTGAGGAGCGTCCTCTTGCACCTGCTCCAGCGGAAGGTGAAGTGATTCCCGCTCACCCTCCTGCAGGTCTACCTCCTACTCAGCAGCAACGTACTTGGGATGGTAGGGATGCTCAGGCCCATGCATTGATTGCTCTCTCGTGCCGTAGGCATATCATTCCACACATTTGTTCCTGCACCACTGCAGAGGGTGCTTGGGATACCTTGGCGGGGTTGTATTCAGGTCGCAATGAGGCTCGTGTAGCTTACCTTTCGGGGCAAGCTTGAGACTGACCGCATGCTTGAAGGTGACTCTATCGATCAGTACCTTACGCATGTGAAAGACCTACGAGAGCATCTCATTAACATTGATGAGGTCTTGACAGATGGCTATCTTGTTCAGACATTTTTGCGTAATATGCCCGACTCTTATCAGACATTTGGCACCACTTTGCGGTTGTTGGCTGGCAATGCACCTAATGCGGTCACTTTTGACAACCTTGTGACTCTCTTGCTCAGTGAAGAGCAATCTTGTTCCAACAGGAACAACATGATGTCTGTTGAGTCAGCAATGGCTGCTCCCTTTCGTGGGAATAGATCTGGTCCTAAACCTAGCCCATCGGATCCTCCCAAGACAGAGAACAAGCTTGAAAAGAAAAAACGCTGTAATTATTGTAGGAAAACAGGGCACACCATAGAGGAATGCAGGAAGCATATTGAGAGTGAAAAAAAGAAATTATACTGTTTTCTCTTGGAGTGGGATTGTTTCTACAGTGTTGACATTGTCACTTTCTCACATGTGATGTTTACTGGGAGTGCCTTTTACACACTTGGCCATTGTTGGCTTGCCCTCATGGTTTTGACATGTCACATGTATATTATTCATTGTGGGATTATGCATCTTTACACTTGCCATACATGCCACTGATCATGGCATCGTTGAGAGTTTACCTGTCACCATTGAGCTATCTAATGGTCCTCTTATCTTCTTGTGTGAGCTTTGGGCTCTGGATGAGCATACTCTGTAGTGGTGCTCCATCGCTAGGACTGGCACGGCGTGATTCGTAGTGCCAGGGACGGGTGGATTGCACACGGTGTATGTTTCTGGATTACCACCGCTAGGACTGGCACGGCGTGATTCGTAGTGCCAGGGACGGGTGGATTGTACACTGTGTGTGTACCTGGAATTGACTTTCCGGTGGGCCTGTTTGTGCCCGGAAATGTCAAGTATTGTGCAAGTACATGAACGGAGATTATCCTTTAACAATGTTGCATTGTGCACTCATGTTTGCCTGCCTTTGAAATGTTTTCGCGTGAACTGGTTTCGTTTGCATGCCTGACATGTGTGTCTAGCTCAGGGGTCGGGGACGCCCTCCCGTGAGCCGTGGAATGCCTTGTCTTCTGACAGGTTTTGTGGCGTGTGAACAGGTGGGAAATCCTTATTTAAATAAGAGTTTTAAGTTATAAGCCTTATAACTTACAGGTTTCATACTTCATTAAAAGTAGGTGGACACTTTATAAGTGTGGGCACCCTCTTTTGGCCTGGGCACCCTTTTATAGCATGTGGGGTGGGGGTTGGCCACCTACCCCACCTACCACACCCAATCTTTTGCATGGGAGGAAGGCGCCTCACTTCCAGCCCTCTCCCTTGCATTTTGGAGGAAGGAAAACACAATTGTTGGCTGGGATTTAGAGAAAACAGGCTGGAGCACTCATTGTTCTCATGAAACTGGTCGTACAGTAGGTACAGCAGGTACAGTACCTTCATTAATTGCTGATTCTGGTCGTACAGCAGGTACAGCAGGTACACCAGCAGGTACAGCAGGTACAGTATCTTCATTAATTGCTGATTCTGGTCGTACAGCAGGTACAGCAGGTACACCAGCAGGTACAGCAGGTACAGCAGGTACAGTACCTTCATTAATTGCTGATTCTGGTCGTACAGCAGGTACAACAGGTACACCAGCAGGTACAGCAGGCACAACAGGTACAGTACCTTCATTAATTGCTGATTCTGGTCGTACAGCAGGTACACCAGCAGGTACAGCAGGTACAGCAGGTACAGTACCTTCATTAATTGCTGATTCTGGTCGTACAGCAGGTACAGCAGGTACAACAGCAGGTACGGTGGCTCCAGAAGATTTTCATCGCGAAGAATGAGGAATTCTCCTGCTCTCCTATGTCTGGACTCCTCTTCCATTCACCGAGTCAACTCCGTGAGGGTGCATCATCGCTAGGACTGGCACGGCGTGATCCGTAGTGCCAGGGACGGGTGGATTGCACGCGAAGTGTGACTCTGGAAGGTGCTATGGACGGGGCAGCCCTTGGTGACTGCAGACTCGGCATCAACAAACATGTTTGGGTTTGATACTTTGTTTTCATTGTGCATTGCTTATTGGAAATCTGGCCTTGGGCCCGTGTACTTGTAACAAATTCTCCCAAGTAATAATATCATTTCCTTGGGGGGGGGCCGGCCGTTCCGGCCTCAGTGTGGTGTCATCTATCTATGCTCAGAGTTGTTAATTACTTTTTGCTATTTTGTCTTGTGCTATTGTCTTTTAAGAGTGTATATTAAAGTGCTAACTGGAGAAGTGAGTCCAGGAAGGGGTGACCCCTGCTTGGGTCTCGTTTCATTACCTATCCTCTCATAGCATTGGTTGATGCCCGCCTCGAGCCCCCACTTTTTCTCCCCATTTTCAGCTTCTCCCATTGTTGAATCTCACATGTGATGTTTACTGGGAGTGCCTTTTACACACTTGGCCAGTGTTGGCTTGCCCTCATGGTTTTGACATGACACATGTATATTATTCATCGTGGTATTATGCATCTTTACACTTGCCATATATGCCACTGATCATCGCATCGCTGAGAGTTTAGCTATCCTCTCATAACATTGGCTGATACCCCCCTCGAGCCCCCACTTTTTCTCCCCATTTTCAGCTTCTCCCATTGCTGAGTTTTTACTTTTATCAGCCCTACCATTGCTGATTTTTCCTCATTGGATCCTCCATTGATGAGTTTCACTCTTGCAGTTTACATTGCATGTCTCACAGGCATGACTTCTGGATCCTGTTGCCTTTACACATGCGTATATCAGCAACCTCTTCTTATGCTTATCACTGGTGCAGTTACAAAGCATTGATGTGGATTACATGCAGTTCAGCTTGGCATTTGGTACTTGCCTTTAGGGGGGTATTATGCGATGCCTCTTGATTTGATGCAGTTGATGTCCACATGATCTTTGCCATGCATTTCTGGTGATGCATTTATGTACTACTGTGCTCTAGCATTAGTGCTATGGCATTGGGGATTCTCCTTTTCCCGGTCATATAGTGCTTGCTTTTTTCCATTGGCATTGCAGTTCACTCTTACTGTGGAGCATAGTGCAGGGCAGCATTCACAGCTTTATCACCCTGTTGCTACCCGTTCACACCATTCACTTGAGGGGGGTTTGTTGGTCATGTCCACTCCCGGCTAGTTCAGGTGTGAACCGAGCTTACTCACGGGCATTTTTTCCTTGTGATTGGACACAGGTTTTTTCCCCGTGAGAACACACTTATGTGTGTTGGGCACTTAGCCCTAGGCCTCTTAGTACTCACTTGTACTTTCATTTCATATCATTATTGAGTACATCTTTTCCTGCACTCTCACGTTTCTCTTTGCTTGAGGTTGTGTGTGTGTGTGTGTGTGTGTGTGTGTGCAGGCTAGCTTCCCTCCTACCCAACAGGGGGCAGCGTGCAAGCAAGAGATATGGCATATCGCACTGTCTCTGGATAGGCTCTGCCAATATGAACAGAGGGAATCCTGGCCACCCGAGCAAGAACCGAAGCGGCGGTGGAGAGGGACTCCATCGCTCTCCCGATAGCACCGCCTATTATTACTGAGACGAGAGGAAGGTATTTCTTCCTAAGGCATGGGAAGTAGTTTGTGACGGGAAAGCGTGAAACGTTAGCCAGAGGGTCAGATGCTGGATCGAGCTGTGCTTCCACCTCATGAAGAAGACGTGGGTCGTACGTAGTGTGACAAGGCTCAGCTGCACGACTCTGTCCGACGCGATTGGTGAGTCAAACTCAAGTTGGTTGTAGCCACGTCCCAAAGGATGAATATCAGTAATCTTTCCAGGCGTGCCAAGGAGGCTAGCTTGTCAATAGATCCGTAAGTTGTCTGCGCGCCAAGGAGGCTACCAACGATCTTACATACCAACGTGGAGTCCTCTATTGATGCGACTGTTGAAGCGAGGAGCTGGAGGTCCATTTTTGAAAAGGAGAGGCAAGGGGTCCATTATGGTTACCTGGGCTAGAATCCAGGGATCTTCGAGGGCTGCGGAGAGGAAGCGCGCCCAGTTTATGAGAGAGTGGGACATTGGTATCTTTCTCACATCCTCTCATTCGAGACCCTATTGGTAGGACAGGGCTCCTGATTGGTTGAGATCTCCACCTTGCTTGGTGTGAAATCTCCATTTTGTAAAATTTTTCATACTTAATAGAAGTGTCCTTTCTGAAAAAAAAAAAAAAAGAGAGGCAAGGTATGGTAGCCTTGGTCGGGGATGACGGAGCGGCTGCCATGGAGTCCTCCTGGGGGTTCAAGATCAGAAGAGGCCAAAACATCCCAAGAGGAAGAGCTGCTTGAGAACTGAAAACTTGCCTTGAGAAAACACTTAGGGTTGGGGGGGGGGGGGGGAAGGGGGGGGGGGGCTTGAAAGGAGATAAAGGATGGGAGGCGGAGCGGCCAGTAGGCGAGGGAGAAGATAAGCAGAGGCGGCAAGGTGGAAAAGGTAAAAAACAGAAAGAGGTGCTCTATCTATGGAGGAGGAGGAGGAGGGTGGGCAGGAGGTGGGAAACAGGGGTGGTGGGATGCGAATGGGGGCAGGAGCACAGGCAAGAGGAATGGGAGGGGGGTAGTGTGCAAGCAAGAGAGGTGGAGAGGGCAGGCAACGTGTGGAAGGGGGTGATGGGGTGGAGAGGGCAAAGGCGGGCGGGGGGGTGGGGGGGGCGGTGGGGCTAACAGCTCTCGCTTGCACTTCAAGATTTAGGGCTTGCTTTTATGAAGGTAGAAAGGTGAGAGTTTGTTTTTAAGTTGGAACAACAATATGCTTACTTCGGGAAGTTTTTGAGTTTAGGTCACATGTTTTGAAGATGGGGGGATGTCACCAGCATGATTCTTTGCTTGAAGATTCATTTGGTACAATTATGAAGATTAAAGGTTGTCCTTAACCATTTGTTTATGCCGTTCATACTCTGCCTTCTTGATGGATGAGAAATGATTTGTGTGGCTGATTTTTTTATTTTGGGGTGTTAAGCATTGCTTGTGAATTTGTAGAATGCTGGGGAGCGTTCGTAGATAGGGATGCGTTTTAAAGTTTTGGTGATTTGTCAATAACGATGCCTTGGGTGCGATGGGGGTTGTCTCTAATTATGAGGGTATTCTCATTTGGTGTGGTTTGGTGCGTCGATCAAGATGCTCATGATCTCTTTGATGCTGCCATGAATGGGCGCTCCAATATGGTATGTGAGGAGGATCAAGGGAAGTTCTAATAGAAGTTCGAGTTAGATCATGTTGCTGCTCTTGGTTCCACGAGTGAGCCCAAAGGTCCTTGTTTAGAGTAGCCTTGTGTCAGCATTTGGCCGCCCAAGTGGACTTCCCCTATTTCGTGCCAAGGTATGGGGGGCCAGGGAGCTGCGTGTTGCCCACCTACGGAAGCATAGTCACCAAAAACCTTTCGGGGTTTTTGAGGTTTTGGGACAATGTTTCGTCTTTCGGCTAAAAACGCAGAGGTTTCATAAATTTTATATATAAATACAATAAAATGGTTTAGAACTTGTCGTCTATAGTCCACTCCCATTGAAACCGGCCTTCAATAAAACTAATGGGTGGTAGACAAAAACTTCACTACACACAAGCGCTTAAAGATAATTTAAATCACTTTAACTTGAACAGAGAGAAAATAGAGAGAGAATGTAGACAAGGGGAGCTAGATTGCTCTTACACAAGGGAAGTGGTGGCCCCAAACCGCTCTGATGCCCCCACAGGTATTTCTTTACTCTTCAGAAAGTTGGTTTACAACTTCACCGGTCTCACTCCAAGTATCCTTGGCTAGGAGCACTCCTGCACACCATAGTGTGGCTGTCACAAGAGCTCTCCCTCATGCCTCACTTATATAGAGCCGGCTTAGGCTTGCTTTAAAGCAAGTTTTGATTTTAAAAAGCACTTTTAAAAAGTAACTTGCTTTTACAAAGCAACCAAAAGGCAACTTTATTGACTTTTTATGTGAAAAGTCATCCTTCTAAAAATCTCTCAAACCACTCTGAATTTGAAGATGCTGTAAGAGACAAAGTTGCTCCTCTCAATGAGATCTTCATTTTGACAATCTTGAAAATTAGGGTTAGGGTTTCCGCCTGTTGTAAAACATGCAATGCGGTGACACCCACCCGTGTGGGTCCCATTGAATCTGCGTCCAAGGGCCGGCCATCCCAGAACTAGAGTTTCGAGGACGTGTCTCAAGCTACCTCCTAGCAGTCCGGGGGGTGTGAATGTGCCAGTGGTGCTTATGGAAGCCCATGATCTGGAGCCTCTTAAGTGAGCCACCACTGAAGTCCTCTGTTGGGGAAAAGGTTAAACGACCATGACATCTGATTGAGAAAATGAGAGCTGATCACCCCGTTTGAGCCCAGAACCACCAAGGGGATGTCGTGAGCGTGAAAGCTCCCAACAATTGAGGGAGGGGTCCAAGAGGGGGGTCTACCAGTTGGGTCGGATGGCTGAGTTGATGGCGAGGACTATCTGCTCTTTGCCTCTGGTCTCCGTGAGGTGTCTATCGCGAGTGTGGTACGGAAGCCACTTGAAGCTAGTCCACTTGCCAAGAGATTGGGCTGGGCCAAAATTGAGGGCGCCCCAGAACGTGTGCCCAAAGGGTTACCGCTAGGCATCTTGAAGAGGCAGTTCCATGTTAGCGGCTAACGGAGTCTCTTCTTGTCCGAGGTGGCGGGGATCTGCTGGAGGGTTGGCTTGGGGTGACCCCAAGCTCTCATAAAACTGGTTGCGAATCTGTTCTCGAAGGTGGTTGTCATGGCCTTGTGAAAATGGAACAGTACAAGTGTGGGCATGGTGATTGCAGAGTCAGAATATTTTATGATTCACATGGGGGGTGCCCGGACAGAGTTTAAGATGTGTGGACATCCCTAGGTGTGAAGGGGGGAACTAGAAACATTAAACTTTAATGTTTATTAAAGTTTGCCCCTAGGCCTTAGTGGCCCTAGGGACTTATTAAAGTTTGGGGCCCTAGGGATTATTTTGGGGAGGAGGGCCACTCCACTTTTGGAGTAGTGCTTCTCTCTCCTCCCTCTCTCTCTAGCTTTTGGGAAAGGAGTCGTGGAGGATTCTTCAAGCGCATGTACACAAGCGTGGAGAAGTGGAAGAGCAAGTCGATTGCAGATTTTGGAGGGCTGTTGCTGTTTTTCTGAGTGTAAATTAGCCGTACAGCACTGTACAGCCAGATCTGTGCAAGTACACTCTCTTTCTCTCTCTCTGGTACAGGCTATGGGTCTTCTTCACTGCTGGACTGGCTGTGGTGTCGCTGTGTTTTCAGATTTGGGCACTCTAGCTCCAATCTGTTTTGTTTTCATATCTAGACTACAATTGGACGGGTGACTGCTAGTCTACCGCACTCTGGTTTCTATCAGGGGCCGGTTTCAAGGTTCCGTCCCCGGGACCAATCATCAACTTTCTGAAGGGGGTGAGCTCGTGGTTGCTTTGAAGAAAGCCATCGCTGAAAATTCAGCAATCATTTTTGATACAGAGGATGAGTACTTCTATCATGAAGAAGAAGAGCAAGAGACTTCTCCTGAGAGAGATGTATCTGAGGATATTTTTGCAGGAGAACAGGCTGCAGATGTTGAGCCTTATGAGGATGTAACACAGCCATAAGATGTGCATGGTAAAGAGGATGATGATGCTCGGTTAAAAGATCGCTTGGCTAGTGTTATGGATGCTTTTATGCAGCTCACACAGAGTGAGAGATTTGTTGAATTTATGAGATCTCACACAGAGCCCCGCACAGGGTCCCAGAGAAAGAGGAAGAAGGTTCGTTCAAAGAATCTTCCTCAGGGTCATAGTGGTGCCATCCCACAGGAACCATCTTTTGGCCAGTTTCCGAACATGCAGCATGCTTATGGTGCAAACTCTCAGAGTTCCTTCTATGGACAGCCACCTATTCCTCAGTAGAATATACATCCAGGTTATTTTGGTGGTGGTTCGGTGTTCCAATCCATGACTGGGGGTTATCCTCAGGGAGGCATGGGTATGTATGGGTCTTTTGGAGCCAATTTTCAGCCTGGCATGCAAGGGAATATGTATGGTGGTATGCAGTCCGATATGCAAGGAAATATGTTTGCAGGCATGCAACCTGGGATGCAAGGCAATATGTTTGGTGGTATGCAGCCAGGTATGCATAATGGAATGTTTGGAAACATGGCTGGAATGTATGGTATGCCTGGTGTGGGAATGGGAAATGTTGACCCAATGATGGGTATGAATGTTGGGGGCAGCAATCTTGCGAAACCACTTCCATATGATAATCTAACGCCTATGGGAAAGGCGAAGGATTACAAGGAAGGGGGAGCTGCAGTGAAGTTTGATACTTTCAGTGGGGCCAAGGATAAATTGAAGGCACTTACCTTTTTACAGCAGTTTGATGCTGCTTTTTCTGGTGGGAATTACACAGAGTCCTCTAAGGTGAGGAAAGCTGCCACTTTACTCAAGGGCAATGCTTTGCAGTGGTGGTCTACTCTTCTTTTGCAGGGCATAGCACCCACCACATGGGTCCAATTCAAACAGGTTTTCTCTTCCGTATGGCTCACATCTACATTTGAGGTGGATGTTATGACCGCATGGCACAAGATGGATGCTTCAAAGTGTGATAGTTTGGAGGATTATAACAAGAAGTTTTGGGAAGCTCTACTCCCAGTGACTTCTTATCGTGCCGTGCCATTATTTGAGCAGGTAGAGAAGTATTGTTGTGGGCTGCCCAAGGAGGTACGAGATTATTGTATCAAGACAAGAGTAACGAACATGTCACAGATGATTGAAAATGCTATGACAGCTAATGCGTTACTCACAGGTGGTTCATCTGGGTTTAAAGGCAGTAAGAAATTGAGCAAGAAAGCTGAAAAATTTGGGCATGCTTCTCGTGATGCTAAAGGGTCTTCAGAGACAAAGTATAAGAAGTTGCCAATGCCCAAGAGGACTTCTGAGGAAAGACAGGCTTTGAGAGATGCTCAAAAGTGTTTTTACTGTACTGAAGAGGGGCATATGTCATTCAATTGTCCCAAAAGAAAGTCCCAAAAGGACCCTGACAATAAAGGAGAGCCTAAGCCAAAGAAACCAAAGCCTTCTGCAGGCTTAGTTCCTGATCTTGTGGGGGAGCAGCTATAGGTGGTGAAGCTACAGAGTTGTGCAGGGCATGGGGCAAAGTGAGAGATCAGAATGCTTTGATCTTCTTTGACACAGGTGCTAGAGCCAACTTCATTTCACTAGATTTGGCTGGCCGATTGGGGATTCGTGCAGAGAAGATGGGGCCGTTACATGAGGCAAATATGGCTTGTCCAGGGTATGCAGAACCCGTTACTCCTATTATTGGGAAGCTTGGACTTCATTTGCAGGGTTATGTGGACAGCGAAGAGTGTTTCATCATGCCTTTGGATGGTTGTGATGTTTTGTTGGGGATGCCATGGTGCCACAGGGTACATGCGGTGGTGGATACTTACAATAGGAAAATTACTCTGACTCATAGAGGGAAAGAGCATGTATTGGATGTAAAACTCAAAGGGAAATCTGTTCCTATTGTATCCGCTTCGGCGATTTCATCAGTAATGAAAAAGCATCTTTCCGCATACTTGATTTATGTAAAGGATGCACAGGATGATGAGTCTAAGTCTAATTTGTCTATGTTAGATAAGGACAAGATTGATTTCTTAAGTGGGTTTCAAGAATGTTTTTCCGAGTCATTGCCAGGAGAATTACCTCCTGAGAGGCCAGAAGATCATGCCATAGATCTAATTCCTGGAAGTACTCCACCGAATAGACCGCCGTACCGTGTTAGTGCAGCCCAACAGGAAGAGATTATGAGTCAGGTGCAGGAGCTTTTGAATAAAGGGTTGATACAGCCTAGCTCATCACTCTTTTGCTCACCTGTGCTCTTAGTGCAGAAGAAGGATGGTTCTTGGCGCATGTGTATAGATTACAGGGCGCTGAACAAGAATACCATCAAGAATCGATTCCCCATACCGATGACATTTTGGACCGCTTACAGGGCTCCACAGTTTTTAGTCGTATTGACTTGAAAAGCGGGTATCATCAGATACGAATTAGACCCGAGGATGTGCATAAGACAGCATTCCGAACCACGTTTGGGTTGTATGAGTTCTTGGTTATGCCCTTTGGTTTAACGAATGCACCTGCCACATTTAACAGAATGATGGACAGGATTTTCAGACCTCATAGAGAGTTTGTGGGCACATTCTTTGATGATATGATTGTGCATTCACGAACTGAGGAAGAGCATAGAAGGCATTTGGCCATTGTGTTTGCAGAACTCAGAAACCATAGGTTGGTGGTTAATGGCAAGAAGAGTGAGTTTTTCTTGCAGGAGATACATTTCTTGGGGCATATTGTGTCTGGTCATGGAGTCCGTATGGATCCAGCCAAGGTAGAAGCAATACTTAATTGGCCAGCTTTGAGGACCGTGCATGATGTACGCAGCTTTCTAGGATTGTGTTCCTATTACAGGCGTTACATACGGCACTTTGCTGAAATTGCTTCGCCTCTTCATGCTTTGACGAAGAAAGCAACTCCGTGTAGATGGGCTGATCGGGAAATTACAGCATTCAAAAAGCTCAAAGAAAAGCTTACTTCGGACCCAGTATTGGTGTTACCGGACCTCCGAAAGGCTTTTGTTGTCCAGTGTGATGCATGTGGAAGCAGCATTGGTGCAGTTCTCATGCAAGAGGGACATGTCATAGCCTATGAGAGTAGAGTTTTGCAAGATGCTGAGAAGCATTTACAGGTGTATGAGAAAGAGATGTTGGCTGTAATTCACGCTCTTTCTACATGGAAACACTACTTGCTTGGGGCTGATTTCACTGTACAGACAGATCATCAGACCTTGCGTTATTTCCTCACGCAGACTAAGCTTTCAGAGAAGCATATGCGTCGGGCAAACTTTTTGTCAATGTTTCACTTCCAGATTGTGCATGTGGAAGGCAAAAAGAATGTAGTGGCAGATGCTTTGTCACGCAAGCCACAAGTCTCTGCAGTTTCACTTGCTTATCATCATGAGCTTGATGAAATGAAAGAGCAGTATGTCCATGATGAGGATTTTGAAAGGTTGTATGATCAGATGTCTGAGGGTCAGTGGCATGAGCACTATACTCTCAGAGATGGGTTTTTATTGATGCATGGCAGACTGTGTGTTACCAGGCCATTGCGACTCAAGGTTATGATTGAAAGTCATGCTCCACCGTATGCAGGTCATAGAGGTATTGACGCCACGGTCAAAGCAGTGGAGACTTTCTTTTATTGGCCAACCTTGAGAAGAGATGTTGATGCTTTTGTGAGGCAATGCATCGTATGTCAGAAGGTAAAGTTTGACCGTCAGAAGACACCAGGGTTATTACAGCCTTTACCTATTCCGGATAGACCTTGGGAGAGCATTGCCATGGATTTTGTATTTGATCTTCCACGGACTCAAACGGGAAATGATGGCATCTGGACTATCATATGCAGGTTCAGTAAGCAGGCTCATTTCATTCCCGTGCGGAAGACAATTAAAGTGGATCATATGGTGAAGTTGTTCATGGCGAACATCTTCAAGTATCATGGCTTGCCTACGTCTATCATCAGTGACCGTGATCCACGGATGACAAGTTTGTTTTGGAGAGGGTTGTTCGACAACATGGGTACAACTCTCAAGTTTTCATCGTCATTTCATCCACAGACAGATGGTCAGTCAGAAGAGGCTAACTCTACAGTGTTGGATCTTCTCAAATGTTATGTGTCAGAGCACAAGCAACAATGGGAAAAGTATCTTCCTTTGGTGGAGTTAGCATATAACAACACTGTACATAGCTCGACAGGCAAGGCGCCTTTCGAGATTGTAGAAGGAGGGAAGAAGGTACCACCCATTTTGCATACAAAGGATAAGATCTTTGAGGCCGATCAGTATGTGGAGAGCTTGGACGAAGCTTATCGGAGAGTTAAGTTGGCCCTCCAGAAAACTCAGCAGAAGCAAAAGAAAGCCGCAGACCGTCACAGACGTGATTTACAGTTTGCATTGGGTGATTGGGTTCTTTTGTGCTTTGAAAAGGCTAGACTCAAGAAGATGAAGGGTAAAGAGCGCTTATTCCCTAAGTTGAGCATGCGATATTATGGGCCTTTTCAGGTTTTGGAAAAGATTGGTGAGGTAACCTATCGTTTGAAGTTACCAGATCACTGGAGGATTCACAATGCTTTTCACGTGAGTCTTCTTAGACCTTTCCGTGGGGATGTGCCTGAGGATGTATCAGATGAGGCTCAGCCGGAAGTTGAGGAACTTGATGAGGTTCTGATTCCAGAGCAGATACTGGCACATAAAGAAAGGAAGGTACGAGGTAAAGTTTCCCGTCGCTATCTTGTGAAGTTCAAGAACTATTCATCGATGGATGCGAAGTGGATGGAGGAAGGTGACTTAACAGATTCACCTCAGGTTTTGCAGCTTTATCTCGATGCCTTTGAGTTAGAGCCGACTCTTATTGTGGCTCATTCAGGTTCAGCAGAGCATGGGTCTGGAGCATTACCTGATGCTCAAGAGGGGGGTAGCACCTCCACTCCCTTGTTACAGACAGGCTCAGATGACATCTAGAGGTCGCTTGGTGCAGTTTTTATCTCACCCGAAGGTACTGAGGCTGACAGTACATCTGTTTATGGGACTTCTATGATATATGTGTACTAGTCACATGAGATTTTTGTGGATATGTATGGTTCACAGTGGTATACAACTTGGACTATTACTATGCCATTGGTTTGCAGTGAATGATGATACATGTGTATGGCTTAGAGAGATTGGGACGCTGATCTTGCCATATTGTATATTTCACTTTGGATATTTTGATGCATCACTAGAATGCAATCGAGGACGCTTGCCATTTTTCAAGAGGGGGGTATGTCATGGCCCTGTGAAAATGGAACAGTACAAGTGTGGGCATGGTGATTGCAGAGTCAGAATATTTTATGATTCACATGGGGGGTGCCCGGACAGAGTTTAAGATGTGTGGACATCCCTAGGTGTGAAGGGGGGAACTAGAAACATTAAACTTTAATGTTTATTAAAGTTTGCCCTTAGGCCTTAGTGGCCCTAGGGACTTATTAAAGTTTGGGGCCCTAGGGATTATTTTGGGGAGGAGGGCCACTCCACTTTTGGAGTAGTGCTTCTCTCTCCTCCCTCTCTCTCTAGCTTTTGGGAAAGGAGTCGTGGAGGATCCTTCAAGCGCATGTACACAAGCGTGGAGAAGTGGAAGAGCAAGTCGACTGCAGATTTTGGAGGGCTGTTGCTGTTTTTCTGAGTGTAAATCAGCCGTACAGCACTGTACGGCCAGATCTGTGCAAGTACACTCTCTTTCTCTCTCTGGTACAGGCTGTGGGTCTTCTTCACTGTTGGACTGGCTGCGCACAGGACCTGTACAGGCTGTACAGACAAGTTTTCAGCAAGTACAGTACTGTACGGCTGCCGTACAGTGTACGGACAGCCAGGTACAGCAAGTACAGTTGCTGCAGGCGGTGCAGACAGTTGCTGGACAGGCCTGGTTACACAGATTCAGGCGACCAGAATCAGGACAGCTGGCTGCTTGTGCAAGTACGACTCTTGGCACGTATCCCGAGATAGTACAGACGGGTACGTGGCTGTTTTTCAGATCTGTACTTTCAAAGACAGCATAGAGGTGAACACAAGGAGGAAGGTACAGGCAAGTACGTGCACATATGTGAAGCAGGGTTGTGGAAACAAGTTCCTGCAAGTATAGATTGGTACCGTTGCTTCCTCCAGTGCTGTTTCACGAGCTGAATTTGGTAAGCTCCGTTTCTGTTCATCTATCTCTCTTTCTACTGCTTGATGTCTGTTGCAGATATGAGTTATCTGGCCCCTTGTGAGAGGAGGGGTATGGCAGATTGACAAGGGTTGAGACAGAGTTTGGACAGCATATGTATGTATGAGCTGAGATGATGTATCATGCACTTGAGTTATGCCAGATGTATGCTCATGGCTGGCCTGCTTAGTGGTCTTGGCTGATCAGAGGGAGGCACAGTGTGTTATTGTGGAACACAGATCTGTGTGCATAGATCCTCTGTGCTAAGAGGGATTGTGGGCCATCAGATTGGACATACAGGTGTAAACTCTTGGCTGATCTTTGTGTTGTACTCAGCCATTCATATTATTTTAATTGAATAAAGAAATACCGCAAGGGGCGCCAAGCTTTGGGGCCAATAGGTGTCGCTGTGTTTTCAGATTTGGGCACTCTAGCTCCAATTTGTTTTGTTTTCATATCTAGACTACAATTGGATGGGTGACTGCTAGTCTACCGCACTCTGGTTTCTATCAGGGGCCGGTTTCAGTGGTACACAAGACTGGGCTTCTATTGTGAACTTGCAAAGTTGATCAGCATTAATCTCTTTTTGCTTAGTGTCAATCTCAATTAATCAAGTTTCCACATAGTTATCATGTTACATTGGTATCAGACCATTTGGTTCCTCCACAGGCGTTTAACCATACCAATGTCCATGTGTTGGCATGTTACATTGGTATTAAAGCATTCAAGTGCATCTAGGTAGGGTAATTACGCATCAGGTTAGCCAACTGTTGGGGCATGCATTTGGTCAACCATCAGTGTTTTTGCATTAGCAAAGTTTGTTATGGTTTGCAAGCAGCCACAAGTCACATAGGTCCTTGGGTTAGGGTTTGCAATATCTGAGTTTACACATATCATTCACGGTTTCATGTAATGTTAGTATGCATGAGTCATATCTAGGTCTATTAGGCAAGTGTCATCCATGGTAGATAAATATTTCATCATATAATGGTACTAGCAACTACCAGCCTTTGAATATACAAGAGTATGTATAAATGACCCTCAATCTTTCTTCAAATAGGCATCTTACATGCTGGTTGTAAGGTGCTCCATGGCCAAGCTCTTGAACTATCCATCCTAGCCATAGAGGCCTCTAGCTCGCCTCAGACTTGGAGGCCAATAACTCCATCCTTGGAGAAGCTCCCCTATAGTAAGACCTGTCGTCCCATACAACCAAGACACCCTATAACTTATGCTCAATGATGTCAGACTAGATGATCATAATAACTTATGCTATGTTTCACTTATAAAGGCCCCCAGGCTTTATAATTAGCTCCAGTGCTCTTATAAAAGCTCTAACCCTATAATTACTTGTAACTATGTCTCCACTTATAAGCCTCTTCCCACATTAGGGATATCTCCCCACTAGGTGCCGCATGTCTGGCCTTGAACCTTGACCCTGAGCTAGTGTGCACCTGCCCTGGACGTAACATACGTCCCCCCTTAACTTTAAAGGACCATTGATGCCCTCAGGAATGAAGCCGGGGAATTGGGATTTGAGATTCCTCAAGGATTCATAGCCTTTGTCTTGGATCTCCCACACCACTTAACCAAGTACTCATCATCACATAACGTCTTGAATGCTTAGTACGTTGATCCAAGACCGCTTCGGGTATTTGGGAAATATACACGATTCACTCATCCTGAACTAATTCCCGAATAGGAATAACGGTTTCGGAATTGCCTAATCGTGCTTTTAGTCGATTGACATGAAAGACATGATGAACCATTATCTCTTGAGGAAGTTCTAGGCGATGCGCAACATCACTAATCTTCCTTTCAATCCTAAATGGACCACAAAACCTAGAAGATAGCTTGTAAGGTTCCCCCGTACGCATGGTACTAGAATCCTTAGGTATCCTCAAGAACACCTAGAGTACCTACGTTGAAGACCGTGTGAGATCTCTTTAGGTTAGTGTAAGTCTGAGCTCAATCTTGAGCCGTCATTATAAGGGTGGATGAGAGGGCGAAGTTGAGGTTTGAGAGACCTAGGGCGTAGAGATGGTGCACGGTAAGCACGCAGTACTTGCAGGTATGAGAGGGTAAGGCTGAATTTATAGGGCAAGTAAGTTAAAAATACAAAGCACTGAATTGTAGGAAGAAGTGGAGAGGAAACACAATATTATTGCTTGCAAACTTTGATTACAAATTGATGGCTGTCAACGCACTTGTATGCTTTGGGAAAGGATTTGATGGTGATCTAGATTCTACACGGACTTTGGACGGATGTCTTGGTTACAAGAGTGCTTAAACACAATGAACTCGATGATGAACAAAGGCTGCCAAACTAGTCTATATATAGTGCCCAGGGTCGGCATGGATGTAGGTCGGCCATGTCGGCCAACCCACAACTTGGTCCAAAATGACCAGCCCACCATATCATTCGAATGGGGCAATATTAGAATATAACAATATTTCATAGGGATTTAGTGCAACTCTCAGAACCATCTGAGATCGTATGGACCCTCAAGCAGGTCCCACAACCCGAGAACAATGTGCCCTTGGTTGGCTTTGTGCTTTTCCAAAAAAGCTAAGGCTTAAAATAAAAGCCCTCCACTTTTAGCACAAGAAAGAGCTAGCCATGCTTTTGTTTTGTTTTTGTTTTTTTAACTCCACCCCTCCCATTTAATCTTCATGCCATTATCACCCTTTCTTTGCTTTTTATAATTGCCCAACCTTTCGGCTCTTTGCCCGTTGCCCTGTACCGGCCTGCTTCTCTGCCTGCTGCCCTGCTGCCCAGCTTGCACAACGAATAGCGCTTTCTTGCACTAATGCAACGATGCGCCTGACCTTCTGTATGTGCCATGCTACCATATGCGCCACCTACCTGGTTGTAGGTGTCGCTGACTGGGTGCTTTTGCCCTGTGTTATCAAGGGGCTAGCCATAGGCGTCACCCACACAGCACAGCTAGGTGTGGCTGGCTTGGGTGCCCCACACAGCCAGGCATGGCTGGCTTTGGCCTGGCAGCCTTGCATAGCCACCATGGTGTCAGTCTGTCAGAATATGCAGCAGAGATGAAGACAAGATCTGAAAACACAAGAGCAAGTGCACTGCAGAAAAACACAGCAATGGAGAGGGAGAGAGAGAGGCGTGTAACTGTGCTATATACACTAGGAAATCCCGAAATACTGAATACAAACTGTGTGGGGGCAAGGGGCCATTTTATATGGCCCCTACAGCTAGTCGGCCTGCACAAAAGACAGGCGACAGCAGCTAGATGTCCACAACCTGCTCAGCCCTCCAGTCGGCCAGCTTCTATCAGTCAGCCAGCACACAGATCAAGTCGGCCAGCTACAGAGGACAACCTGGGGGCAGTAGAATCAGTCGGCCATCATCTGGATGAGCCAACAGCCATAGGACAGCTTCCCACACCTGAAGAAAAATAGGAAAAAAATAGGGAAAAATTTGGAGAGTGGGGAAAAATGAGAAAACACCTAAATCGGGCAGGCACACCCACAACAGAGGCCCGGTGTAAATATACAGACAGGAGATGACTGACAGGAGATGACTGCTAACACTTCCTCTCAGCTCCTGGATGTGGAATCAACCCCAGTGAGTTGGAGTGCCGGTGGAGCATAGCCTGAGGTAGAGACTTCGTGAAGAGGTCCACCACATTGTCCTCCGTGGAGCAATAAAGAAGCAAGATGTCGCCCAGCCAAAATCTTCTCACGAACAAAGTGATATTGTATCTCTATGTGCTTGGTCCGGGCATGGAAGACCTGGGAGCTTGTTTAAGACCATACAAGGCCTTCCTTAACCTGTAAACCATCCCTTTTGATCCTGGAATCACAAAGCCTAGAGGCTGCTCAACATATACCTTCTTCTGCAGGTCACCATTAAGGAACACAGATTTGACATCCATCTGATACACGGGCCACCGCTGAGAAGAAGCAAGGACAAGAACAGTCCGAATCGTGGTCATTCTCGCTGCCGGTGCAAAGGTATCCTCATAGTCGATGCTTGGCCACTGAGCATAATCCTTAGCCATAAGTCTGGCTTTGTGTTTGTCCACCGATCCATCCGACGCATATTTGGTCTTAAAGACCCACTTGACATTAATGACTGACCGTTTCGACGGCCTGATGGCGAACCTGTATTGGCTAGTTCCCTCTTGATGCCATGTTCCGCACGAAATCTCACGAAAGCATTTGAAGAAAATTCACCTCCTTTGTCAGCCCGGAGAGATTTCACCTGCAATCCAGACTCTTTCTCCACCATCACATGCCTCTCCTTGAACCGAGCAAAGGCTTGGGCCTTCTGAGAAAGGAAATAGACCCATGTGAATCTGGAACAATCATCAACCAGCAGCATGAAGTATAGAGAACCTCCCAAGGATGGTGTCTGCATAGGTCCACACAAGTCAGTGTGTACCAACTCCAATGGTTTCGAAGCCCTCCTGGAAGCCTGCTTCGGAAAGGATTCCCTGTGCTGCCTACCACGTATGCAAGAACTGCAACGTCCTTGCTTGCTGCCAACATCTGGCAAGCCAATCACCATCTGGTCCCGGAAAGCTTGCCGCAACGCATCCACATTTAAGTGGCCAAACCGAAAGTGCCACAAGTCACCAACCCAAGAACCTGTTAAAGAGGAGAGTGCGGAGAGTTTGTAGATACCATTCTCCACGCCGCCTTCCCAAACAACCTGGCCAGTCTCGCGGTCCCGTAGAGCAATAGAATGCTCCTCAAACCCCACCCGGAAGCCAGTCTTGCATACCTCATGCACTGACAATAGATGAAAACCAAGTGTTGGGACGTAAAGAACACGTGAGGAATGCTTACCCCCTCTGCCATCGGGAATGATCTCCATCCGGCCCTCACTGTGTATCGGAATTGTGGAATTGTCGCCAATGAAAATGCAACTTGATTGCCGTTTCAGATCCAGAAAGAAGTCACGAGAAGGAGTTAGGTGCTGGAAGCACTACTGTCGAGAATCCATTCCCGAGTATCCTTTGCGGTGAAGCCAACAGTGTGCACGTGTCTTGGACGTAACACTGGTCGTATGCTGGTCAATCAATACTTTTCAGCCCCAAAAATAGTCATAAATGTCATTAAACCTGTTCATACTATGCCCAATATAAGTTCCAACCATTGGTGCATGTCTTGGGCATTTTTAGGTGCTTTTTGGATTCAGATGTTCCAGTCTTCTGATTTTTCCCCAACTGCGTCTAAAAGTCATGTCCATGTGCATCCAGATTAAGGCATGCACGTGACTTGTGGTCTCCTCTGACTAGTGGACACAGTTCTTCAAATCCTGTCTATGGGATATTGTGGGTCTCTGATAAATCCATGGGTGTCTAGATGCAGCCAAGTGTCTGAAGGTCGTGATGACTCCTTGGGTTGGAGGTCTTTCAAGGTGTGCTCGTGGCTATTATCTGACTCTTTTAGTTGGAGTGGTCCAACATAGAGAGAGAGAGAGAGAGAGAGAGAGAGAGAGAGAGAGATTTATCTGCATTCTTCTGGTTGAGTTGCATTGTTGTTAATTCCTCCACTCCATGTGTGTGTGTGTGTGTGTGTGTGTGTGTGTGTGTGGGGACATGCACGTCGGGATTTCGTTGTTGAAGTCCGTTGTCTCGGATAACGGCTCGGCGGAACTTGCTAAGCGCTTTTATTGGCGCGACGTGGATGCCTTTCTGCTGTGGCGGATAACGGCGCAATCTCATTGCGCTGTTTTATTGACTTCGCCACTTTGGCAGGGCGGACATATATATATATATATATATATATATATATATATATATATATATATATGTGTGTGTGTGTGTGTGTGTGTGTGTGTGTGTGTGTGTGTGTACACATATATAGAGAGAGAGAGAGAGAGAGAGAGAGAGAGAGAGATTGATGTTTGCATCTTGGACACAGGACTGTATCGCTCTGTTGGCATACGAGCGTCCTACGGAATCTCCTGTAGGTTATCTTTTGATGTTTGGTCAAAGGGAAGCAGTTGCAGATGCAGTAAACTCAGCTGTGTTGGCAACAGACCCAGCCATGTCATCCTCTAAAACTTTACCTCAGTCAACTTTGGAGAAATTGCTTCGGCAGCTCACAGCTTGTTATACAGAGAAATGGTTACTAAATGGTGGACAGGGGGAAGTGTTTAAACTGCATCGTGCTTTGCGAGGGAAAGATGGGGCGTGGTGACACAGCCCATGACTCTTATCTAGAAGGAATCGTCGGAGCTACAATTTTGTTGCTCTTAAAAGGATAAAAAACCACAATTTTTTGAATGAGCCAGCCTGATGTTTAGAGCCTGATCCTCAAATATGTGGCTAGGGGCCACATAGGCAGGGTTAGAGTTGGTTTTTTAGGGCACTTGAGCTCATTTCAAAAGAACAGAAAATAGATGACTTATAATAATATGAAACATTGAAACAGATTTGCACGTGTTACTTGAAGAGCCGTGTGTATGAAGTATTCTACTCTCTTTCCTTGTGGCATGGGCTATAATCATGGACTTGAAAAACACTTATAGATGTTTCTTGTAAAGGTCATTAGATGTGTAGCATGGCTTATGTATTCATTCGGTATATCAATGTGAAATGTGAGAATGTTGTTGCATGATCGATGCCTGCACTAGAAGCAATAAAGTAGTCCAGTATCACAAGAGACATTCCATTCTAGTGGGGCAAAGATTTCATTCCTCCCACTGTGATTTTGTTCTTGAAGTGATATCACTATGTGCTTATAGTGTTGCAAAATAAGAGCCAATTTTTGTAAAAAGCAATGAAGGATTTGTGGTGTCTGGAATATGTTGAAGATGATGAAGCATAAGAACAAAGAGTGCTGAAGCAACTTATTTCCAGTATCTTCATTATGTCAAGCAAGTATCAGTAAAGCAACCCAAAACCTCACTCACACAGCAAAAACAGTGAGGCAGTCTCAGTGGTTCTCCAATCCATTGGAGAAATTTCATGCTACAAAACACAGCTGTGTGCAAGAAAACCGAAGCATTGCCATTGGCTACTTGCAAAAAATAACTACACAATAATATAATTGCACATGAGTTAAAAGTGGATAGGGAGAAGTCTTTCAAAAATCATCTACATCGTCGTGGTGAGCGTCAAGTGCAAGTTTCTATTTCATACTATCTAGCTTTGTGATATTCGTGTGTAGCCATTGTACCTTAAAAGATTATATGCCTACATAATAGCCAAGTTATTTTGTGTGTGTGTGAGCATGCGTGTGCAAAATGCTATCATTAATCACACACTATGCACCTCAAACAATCAAACTTACTTCATTGTGCATTTGAAACCACTAACCCATGGTGCACATCAAGGTAGAAAAGGTGCAAATTATGTGGCTTTCCACTTCACATGCTTCAACCCTGTAACAAAAGAGCTCAACAGTTGGACTCTTGCTACATGCCATCAAAATCAAATAGCATTAGGCAGCATGATGCCGAGTAATGCTCTTGCTCCTTAAAGTCTAAATATGATGGGGTTCTCAAAAAAGTACTTGCTTGCATGCAAACAGAGAGCTTACAAAACAATTGTCTTTTAGCTTAAAAGTGTACATTTACAAAAAAAATCATATTTGTGCTAGCAAAAAATGACCATTCTTAGCTTTTTGCCCATATAGTTGTAAAGCTTTAGGTCTTAGCTAACATGATCCGAGCCATTGATGGATAGCTTTTTGCCACTATAATTGTAAAGCTCCAAGGTCTTAGCTAACATGAACCAAGCCATTGATGGATATTATATATTGAGTCACCTCCCAACCATAGAGTCTAGAAGTTTACACTACAAGTGAAAGACCAATTTTTGAGCGCTTTTGAGCTATGTGTTAGCAAGATTCAATTGACATTCTTATATAAAGCTTAAAAGGTTAACACTACAAGAGAAATGACATGTTTTCAAAGCTTTTTTTAGCAACAAAAAATAGAATGTAAACAAAATTTGGAAAAGGTGTAGCCATGAGAATTCCTTGAATTCTTAATTGAACAAAATTATGAATTAGCATGGAAATACATATGCTCATATAGATGAAAATTGAGCTTAAAACATTCTAAGGTGAGTGGCTCTGTCTCGCAAAACAAATCCATATACCTTAAATAGTCTATGTCTAGGTGCATGCATTATCATTAGAAACTTCGATTTGAATACCACCATTAGAAACTTCTATTTCACTACTTGTTGAGAAGGTGCACGCATTATAGGATATTGACTTCTTTGATACTCCACGTGGGTCTGGATCATCCATGTGTTGAGTAGGTTTATCTTCTAAGTCATTTATGTGGAAAAAATAACCAATCTAATTGATGAAGATTCAAACAACTTTTGTTGTTGCAACTTCTCAATCTCCAAAAAATCTTTTTTTTTTCATGCCTGGTTTTATAGCTTTTGAGTCGAGTAGAGTTTGTTTCAGGTAGGAGCCAACTCCTCTTCCCTCTTATTTATATCTTTATGGCATACTCAGGTGCATAATCATGTGCATTAGGTTTTTTAAAAATATATATATATGTATATACATACATACATATACGTATACGTATACATATACATATACATATACATACATACATACATACATACATATATATATATACATATACATATACATATACATACATACATACATATATATGTATGTATGTATGTATGTATGTATGTATATGTATGTATGTATGTATGTATGTATGTGTATGTATATATATATGTATATGTATATGTATATGTATATACACACACACACACACACACACACACACACACACACACACATATATATATATATATATATATATATATATATATATATATATATATGGCATCCTCATGTGCATTGGGATTTGTTTAGTCTTTTTTCATTTATAATGCATAATATCTAATGCATAAGAGCAAAAGCATAATTTCCTATACATGTACATAAGGAGCTTGCAAATTGTCTTGTACATGTACATTTGCATGCATGAGAGCTTACGCAAAGTCTATTATGCATCATGCATAAGAGCTTATGCATGATGTAGAAAAACATATGCATAAGCTCCTATGAATCATATATAAGAGCTTATGCATTAATCATAAGATATTATACGTTAAGCATTAGATATCATACATATAAGAGAGTATGGTTTTGGCATAAGAGATTTTTTAAAATGGATAGAGCTTAGGTACTCTGTCTTATGCATCATGCAAAAAATAACCTTTTGCAGAAACTATTATGAATTATGCGTAAGAGCTTAGGTACCATCTCTTGTGCATCATGCATAAGGTGCTCATGTTTTTTACACATAAGAGTTTATACTTTATACATAAGAGATGATTCATAAACTGTTATGAATCTTGCATAAGAGCTTATACACTAAGCATAAGCACTTATGAATTAACCAAAAATATTATACATAAGAGGTTATGCTTTTGGCATAAGATCTTATACCTAATGTATAAGATGTCATGCTTTATGCATAATATCTTAGGTACCATCTCCTTTATGCATAAGATATCATGCTTTATGCATAAGAGCTTTAGTTACCATCTCCTAATACATCATACATTGCTAGAACTCTAGCATAAGCTCTTGAATCATGCATAAGAGCTTATGCATAATCTCTAATGCAGAAGTGCTTATGCATTAGAGATAATCTCTGATATATAATCTCTTATATATAACCTCTAATGCCATTCAAGTCAAGAGCTTACCTTAGCCCTCCCAAAGCACGTGTTTTTGGGGTCTTGCCTTCGAGCCACAAATGCAACTTCCCATTGTGGGTGTGCTAGCTCGTCCGTCGTGTCCTCAATCCGTTGTCACACCAGAATGCTCCTTGCCAAAGGGGTGAAGGGAGAGTTCTTAATGCCTAGATGGAAGTAAGAAGACATAGTCCTTCGCGATAGTTCTTTCTCACAAAATGTGGGGAAAGAAGAAGCTATTGGAAGAGGGAAACCTACAATCACACCTATTTAAATAAGCATCCATCAAGCATGTAAGAACTAATAGTTGGCCAAACTTAAAAATGGTTTGGCCAAAGAAGGACTAGTTTTCACACTAGGTCAATCAAACTAAAAAAATGGAATGGCCTTAATTACTATTCTTAAGTAACTTTAGAGGTCCTTCATGCTAGGGCTCCATTAGTTGTGGAAGTGGGGTGGAATATTTAACATTAGGTAGTTGAAGTGATCCACACTCTGTGATTTGGTGGGATGACCGATAGGACCACCATGGAATGATTAGAATGGGCAGATGTCCATCTAGATCTTCATGGCATGGCATGAGAGTATCTCCCAATCTTACAACGTGATGTTGAGTGACGAGTCTTCTTTGTGGCGAATACATTGAGACTAGGGTGAGGTTTTGTTAGTGATAAATTTGGAGTTGAAGCAGAGGATCCTTGCATAAGAGCTCGTTAGTGGTACCTGCAAGTTTAGGGGTCATACCATGGGCCACGCTTGTGCCCACCATGGTTCCCCCATCTAGAGATGTACCTAGACGTTGGCATTGACAAGGTTACTTATAGGTACATGTGTATGTGCATGAGGTGCAAGAAGTGAAAAATATATGATGTCCGTAGTGAAATCTATAGGTGATATGCATGGGAAATGGGTGGAAGGTGTGCCAGTGTGGATTCACTTCTCCAACCCAAAGATTTTCTTCGACTCTCTTTGCTGCTTCTTTCACATTTACTTGATATCTCTTTTTGGTGAGGCTAGTACATTGTTTGAGGCATGTCATCAAGCTTTCCCTATTCTAGGAGAGTCAAGATTAGCACTTTGTTTGAGGCATGACAGTAGACTTTATGCCATCTAGGGCTTGGGGGATGTGGCATTGCTGTCAAGAGAATGCAAGGGAGAGGGAGAGCTTGAGTTTCTTTGCAAGAAACCATACACACACACGAGAGTGCAAGACACAAGAAGAGAGAGATAGATGGCTGAGTTTTCTTCTATCTTCTTCTCTTATCTAAAACCATATAACTAAAAGATAAGAGTACATACATAAAGGGAAAGTACTCTCCTACAACAACATACAAATAGTCAGTCTCTATAGTGTGAACCCGACTATATGAGATGGTGCTATAACTATGCCATAACTCTAGTACTCTAAAGTGGCTGTCACACAGCCTTTCATCATCCATTGGTAGCATATAAACCATAACCTTGCCAACCATGCTAGCGGCACAAGTGCGGAAGCTGTCATGCAGCTGGGTCATCAACGTCCATCATAGCATTAGTTAAGCTTGATATCTCAACACTCCCCCTCGAGCTCAACTCCACACATTGCACTCCAAGTAAGCTCCTAAACCTGTGGAGCTTCTCTGTGTGCCCAATGACTTCATGAAGATGTCAGAGCCAACCTGATCCTCTGTGCTGACATAGACCAGGTCTACATCACTTATAGTAGACTTTCTACCTCATAAAGTGATAGTGCACCCTTAATGTACTTCGTTCTAACATGATATACTGGGTTATTGGCCAACTGTATACTACTCATGTTGTCACAATAAATGACAACTACCCTATCTACGGACTCACCTAGATCACCAAGTAGATTCTGAAACCAAGTTACCTCACAAGCTGTTATAGCAGCACCCCTGTACTCTACCTCTATAATTGATAAGGCAACTGTTGGTTGCTTCTTACTACTCCAACTCACAGCAGCACTCCCAAATGACAAAATAAAACCATTGGTAGACGTCCTATCCAGAACACTACCAACCCAATTAGCATTTGTGTATCCATGTAGATGTATCTCTATACTAGCCTCATAGAAAAGTCCATAATCAATTATGGACTTTATGTACTTGAGAATTCATCTAGCTACATCCAAGCGTGGCTTCCTAGGGGCTTGCGTAAATTGACTCACAAGTCCAACAACATAACTCAAGTCTGTCATAGTAATGGTCATGTAGATCAAGCTACCCACTATGCACCTATACGTAGTGGGGTCCTCCAAAAGCCCATATGTATCTACTGAAAGCTTTGTGTTCTGCTCCAATCACATTGAAATAGGCTTATAGCCTGTCATACCGTATTGGACAACATGTCCAAGCCATTCTGCCTCTGCAATAATAAAATTCCATGAGGTGATCTCACCACGTCTATGCACAAGAAATACCATAGCTCACCCAAATCCTTCATCTCAAATTTTGCTTCAAAAGCCTCCTGACATCATGTATGTCAGTACCACTATCACCAATGATAATCAAGTCATCCACAGATGACTAATAGCATGATCACTCTATCTGTCTTTTTCACATAAAGTGAAAAATCTGCATTGGATATTTGAAATCCAATGGTAACAAGATACTCCTTGATCTTGTTTGACCATGTTCTGGGTGCCTGCTTTCAAGCCATATAAGTCTTTGTATAACCTGCACACAAAATCTGGGTGTGCATCACTCTCATAACCTAGTTGCTGTTGCATCGTGTATACTTCTTCTTGCAAATCACCATGCAAGAAGGCATTCTTTACATCCATCTGATGTAAAGACCAACCCTTTGCTTCCATAGCAATGACAGCTCTCACGGTTTCCATTCTTGCAAACTGAGCTGAATGTCTCTTTATAGTTAATGCCATAAGTATGCGCATAGCCTTTGTTGGGCAACCAATCTTGCCTTATACCTGGTCACTGAACCATCATCGTTATGCTTGACTTTATACACCCACTTACATCCAATTGCCTTATTTTCCTTAGGCAAAGACACTAACTCCCATGCTGCATTTGCATCCAATGCTTCTGTCTCCTCATTCATGGCATCTTTCCATTTCTTATTTCCAAGTGCATTCTCAAAAGAAGTGGGCTCCAATTCTTGTATTGCTTTAACCATGTAAGCATAATGATGGGATCTATATCCATCATATCTCAACCTGTTAATAGGGTACATAACCCTCATAGACCTGCGTACACTTGGATCACTGCTAGGTGTCCTCAAAACAATCCTAGTTCTCCTTACACCACGAGTAACCATAGACGGAATGCCAAGATCCTCATCAAGGCTCTTCTCAAAGCTGTTAGTCACCATCCACATATGAGTGACCTGTTGACAGATCAGGCACAAAAGGTTGATCTACCTTTTCCTTGCCTTTGCATGATACATGTGTACCTACATCTGTCCTCAACTTGCTTGACCATGGGCTAACATTGGATCCACTAATGGAGGACTTTCTAGGTCCACTAAGCAATTGTGATTTGCTGTTGGCTGTAGATGTGGTGCAACATCCGCACTTCTTACATCATCATCTTATGTTGCCTTTACTGCTAGTGCATATCAGCTACTCATCTCATCAAAGACAACATCTCTCCTTACTCTCATCTCACGAGTGGTACATCTCACGAGTGGTACATCTCACGAGTGGTAGGGTTGTAAAATCTATAACCTTTCTACTTCATAGCATAACCAATAAAGATGTATTTCTCTACCTTTGGATGCAACTTTATTCTTACTTTATCTGGAATATGCACATATGCAATACACTCAAACACTTTCAAGTGAGACACATCCGGTCTTATGCCTATAAACGTTTGTTCAGGCATCATACCATGAACAAATGTAGTGTGTGTCCTGTTCATAATGTACACATCAATTGTTACTACTTCTGCCCAAAAATAATGTGGCATATTCTTTTTAGTCCATTAAGGCACGTACCACTTCTACAATGTGCATGTTTTTTCTTTCTACAACACCATTCTGTTGGCGAAGTATACCCGCATGTAAATTGTCTCTTGTTGGAATTAGGGTTAGGGTTGCAATAATGCATACACACAAGATAGAGAAGCTTGAGAGAGCACAAAAACTCACTAGATTAGAAAAAAAAATGTGTGCCAGATACTAAAGATAAGTACACACCCCAAAATGAGTAGATAAGAGGGTGTACATACGCACGGGGAAAAAAACCTCCAAGTGAGGGAAAAAGTGCCTCGGTGGTCCTAAGTGTGTTCACACACATCACCACCATATAATGCTACAAATCCTCCCTGGAGTGATTATGTGAACATGTACAGGGTATGTCCGATCAATCCTTAAAAGACAGTAAGCCTAAAGCTTTACGAAAAGCTTCAAACTTTTCATGAGGAAGAGCCTTCGTGAATAAATCTGCCATGTTGTCATGTGTAGGCACATAGACCAAGCTGATCTTTGCTGCTGCAGAGAGTCTTTTCCTCCTGACATAATGTTAATGCACCTCAATGTGCTTATTGTGCGATCATGAAACACTGGGTTTATCGCAACTGCTAATGCGCTCTAGTTGTCAATGAAAATCGTAGTGCTAGACGACTATCAACACCCAAACTAGCCATAAGATGTCTGAGCCACACACACTCAATTGTAGCTGTAAAAGCTGCACTGTACTGAGCTTCATGGCTAGAAGTGGCCACTATAGGCTACTTCTTGCTGAGCCATGATATACATGAATCACCAAGGCGAAAGCAAAACCCACTAGTGGTGGACACTCATGTGTCATAACATCCAGCCCAATAATCTGAATCACTGAAAGCATGCAGTTATGACTCACCTCCCTTTGGATAAAATAATCCAAAATAATGACTGTCCTGTAAATAGCAAAAAACTCGCTTAACAGCCTGCCAATGCTTCGTACCTGGGCTATGCATAAATTTTCTCAACTGTGAGACCGCATACTGTATATCTGGCCTCGTGTTGCACACATAAAGAAGGGATCCAACACCATGCTGATACAAATTAGTATCAAAAGAGTTTACTGCATCTTGAAGACTAACTCGAGTACCTGTGTCCATAGGTGTAGCCACAGGTTTACAGTCTTCAAGGTTAAACCTCTTCAATAGATTTTGTATATATTTAGACTGCAACATAACAATGCCATCATTGCGCTGCATAAACTGAATCCCCAAATAGTAATGCAAGGGCCCCTAGTTTGACATCTCAAATGATGACTGCAAATCATCCTCTTAAAGGCTGAAATCTAATTCATATCGGGTCCCGTGAGCAGCATGTCATCAACGTATAGAACGATGACCAAAAATGTGTCCATACTCCTCTTCACATAGAAGGTACTCTTTGTTGGACTGTTGCAAAAATCATTTGCAGCCAAGCATGCATGAATCTTCTCATACCATGCTCTAGGAGCCTGCTTAAGGGCATGAAGAGCCTTTTTCAACCTGCATACTTTAGACTCTTCTCTTTTCATAGCAAAACCAGGAGGCTGCGATACATACACCTCCTCATGTAAATCACCATTCAAGAATGCAGTCTTAATGTCCAACTCATGTACATTCCACCCATGATGTGTTGCCAAAGCAATGAGACACCTAATTGTAGTCATATGAGATGTGGGTGTAAAGGTCTCATTATAATCAATGCCCTTTTGCTGGGCATACCCCTTTGCAAACAAGTCGGGCCTTGTAGTGATCAATGCTACCATCTGCTTTGCGTTTTAACTTGTAAACCCACTTACTACCAATGGCCTTCTTGCCATGAGGTAGATCTATCAAATACCAGGTGTCATTCTTGAGTATAGAGTTATACTCATCCTGCATAGCATGCATCCAATGATCATCATCCTGTGCTTCCTCAAAGGAAACAGGTTCCTCCCCTAATTACATAAGGTAGAAATGAGAACATGATCCACATGAGAATAATTTGCATGATGAGAACCTGCACGAGTTCTGCTAGGTAAAGGAGCTGCCAACTTGCTATACCTCAATGTCTGCACAAGCCATTTAGCATACGCCTAGATTCTTCTATGGCTGCTCTCTCCTCATCCACTACATCCTCAATAATTGCCTCATCAAAAGGCTAATTTGCAGGCTGATTTTGCACCTGCAAAGGCTGAATTTCAGGAAACATTACGTGACTTCATCGCACACAGTAAGTACCTTAATTCGCATTGCGAAGAGAGGAAAAATTGAGTGACAAGCACTTAATTGACCGTTTTCTCTTAGGCTTGCACAACCCAAGGCTACATGACCAAATGTTGGTCAAGGACCCCTCCACCTTTGATCAATCCTACAAATGGGCAATCTTTCTCGATGACAACATGATGCGAGAAAGCTATTCCACGCAATTCGCCACCGTGCCAATGACAACCCAAAGCTCATTTGTAACATTACCTTCCTCTCCTCATGGGCCCCAAGCCTTACGGTGGTACCATCCCAAACTAACTACTCACACAAAGTGCCACCACAACCTTCTCTAGTACCAATCTTTCCATTCCAATCATTGCCTCTCCAGGCACACCCTATTGCTCATGGAAAGATCCCAACCGTGTCCATGGAAAGCACATGCGCTCTCTTCCATCCTCGAGGCACCCCTAACACCTCATCTCCCTTTGCCAGTGCCTCACATGGACCCTAAACCACTTGTGCACACTATCGGTGCACCTGCATAGAAAAACCACCTCTTCTGTGTTTCCTCTGCCAACAAGGACCCCATAGAGTGGTTGAATGCCCTCAAAAGAAATGCTTGCCAGAGTGACACCACAATGTCATGGCTGTGGAATCGACCATTAATTTAAAGATTTCCCTAAGCATGTTGGCCATGGTGAAGATCGGGTTAACATCCATATTAGCTTACCAACCAAAGACCACATCATCCTCCTCCTGGAGCCTTTGGGAGTGATGATCATGTCGAACTGCCACTCCCTCATGCAGTCCACCAAAAACTCACCAAACAGGAAAAACAAGTGGCCACATATCTTAATGCCATCCTTGAGAAGCAACATCTTCAGGAGGCCCAAGCTATGGTAGAGCAATACCAGGATCAGCTAGAGCCGCCACCTGTTTTTGTAACCCTCTTGTAACCTTTGACCTAGTGCTTGAGTGCGCGCTGTCTCCCATTGCACATGAATTTCTGCACCAGGTAAGGCAGGAGCCCCCACTTACGCTCATGGGCTAAGGAAGATCCATTTGCCAACATGATGTTGACAAACAAAGATTTTTTCCCACATGTGTCTCCAAATCCTCTAGTGCCTATTCGCAAACGGCCAAGCCCAAATCCCACGTTCACATCGAAAAACGCGATGAGAACAGTGACACAGAGTTCGACAGAGACTCACGTGGTGCCCACACACGATTTGATGAAGTTTTTTACCCTCCTACGGCACCCAAATATCGACCTCCACCCCTCTCAAATAAGGACCAAATTGAACTTCCATATACTATTGTTGGTACACCTTATGATCAAGGCCCCGTACCTCAGGAAGCTCCTACTCCTCAATGTGACGTGGCCAATCTCTCAGCCTTTCTTTCCTTCCAAATCCAAATGCCCATTGGCACCTTGTTAAAGGTAGTCCGAATCTATGAAAAGATCTTCGGATTGTATGGAAAGAAAACTACAGGATTTTGTGGAGGAGGGAGCTACCTAAGATTCCTCGGATGAATCTGAGAACTATCATCTAGACTTACTCCATCACCACAACCCATAACCTAAAGGCGCACCCACAATTTGCGTAAATGTGCTGGGCCACTACTTTGAGGGTGCTGGGCCACTACTTTGAGGGTGATGACACCACCGCAGTCTTGCCCATTTCCTATAATGGTGCTGGGCCACTACCTTGAGGGTGATGACACCACCGCAGTCTTGCCCATTTCCTATAATGGACATGTGGTCAAAGGCATCCTCGATGGAGGTGTTGGCATAAGCATTCTCACATGAACCTACTGGGAAAATTGGGACCAACCATGCCTTGATCGTACCACATTGGTGATTAAGCTTGCCAACACAAAATCTGCACGACCCCTGGGCATAGTGCATGACCTCAAGGTAAAATTCTATGACATGACATTCCACCTCACATTTGTAGTCAAGGACTTTCGTAATGTCTCCTATGACAACATCTTGGGTAGACCCTTCATGCGACAAACACATCTTGGGTAGACCCTTCATGTGGGACAAATACATCTGATCGATGATGACTGGAACACGTATCATGTCTACCTTCGCAAAGGGTCTCAAATGCTCAAGGTCAATTTATATACCTAGCACTCATATCCCATGGCCAAAGCTGCCTTTTCCAAAGACTCAGTGACCATTGTCAGGAGCAATGAGCTCTTTGTTTGCGATGCTTGTCAGCAAGGCCTTAATGACGCATGGGTGCCATGGTTGCTTCTGTCAATAGTTACGAAGTCGACCATGACTGGCTTAAAATCCTTGCTACACTAGACACACTCCCCGATCGCAAACTCGGCACGTAATTTTTGCTCCCAAACGGCCAGACCCTTCATGAACCCTATAAGGCCATTGCCTTGCTTTTAACACCCTAAGTGTAAGTGTAGCTCCACAACTGGAAACAACCACCCTTAGGGTCTGGATAGATTTTCCCTTTAGCCAACATATGCAAAGAAAGCATGCCTTGCTGTCTCCCACAGCTACCACAATCTTTTTCCATGGGAAATGTGGGTCTCTCTAGGTAAACCATCTCTTAAAGCTAAAGTTCAGTTGCCTGGTGGACAACACATACAAAGCCTTGGGCCCTTTGAACAAACTGGACATACTGTATCTAACCCATTGGCTTGTAAGTTTTATGTGGTTCTCAGAGTGCATCGACTCTGATCCTCTGCCCCCACCAACTGCTTCCACAAAGGGTATTCTCACTCCTCCCATAATAACTGGTAAGTCTTCCACTACCCTTGAACTACCACCAGAACTCAACCCACCAAGAATATGTATTGGACTCCCGATCGCAAATGGTCTACAATGGTGGAAGCCCACATATATCCTATGGTCCACACCAATCTCATATTCTTGGAGGCATGGAAAACTCTTGGAAAACCCACACTAACAAAAGAAACACTTACATTCAAATATCACATGAAATGTGCCTAATGCGTGTTCGGTATTTCATTCCTAAAATTTCTATTGGAAATAACTAGTTGGAGTGTAGATTTCATGTTATCAATGTAGGAGCACTCTAAGGCTGGATAATAATTGGAAAAGAGTGGATTGATGCCACTCATTGCCAAATCGATTGGCGCGAAGTAACGGTCACCATGAAAATCAATAGGGTAAAAAGACCATTTTCCTCTTATGTCTCCAAGAGTTAATCATACACATACCCTCACCCCCGACTGCTCTTCCCCCTCACGTCCCATCCTCATTACCGGTGCTCTCCCCTCTGTGACCACACCCCATGCCTCACTAAAGTCGGTCAGATTGAGAGCACTGTCAACATCCTCCAACAATGATCATTAAGCTTCGTCGTCGACAATCTGTTACATGTATATATATTTTATCATATTTTTAATGAATTAATAATCGTACAAAAATATGTTTAATTTAATTTGTGTAGGATTCAACTTAATGGAATGTGTAAGTGAGCACAAGATTAATATATATGTGCAAATGTGCACAAAGTCATTTTATGTAACAAGGCCTATATCAATTTTATTTGGGCAAAGGTTTTGCAAATGTGCACAAAGTCATTTTATGTAACAAGGCCCACTAGCAATTTTATTTGGGCAAAGGTTTTAATATGTAAAAACCTTAGGGATTTTGGTATGATTAAAAATATGTAAAGCATACCCCAAAAGTGGGAAAAGCATGCTCAATTTGTACGCTCATCTATTCTTAACTCCTTGGCTATTTTTATGAATACAATTCTCTAAATACTCATGTCGTGGAGAAGTGGAGCTACACGGAAAGGGGGGGGGGGAGACTACACCCAATATTGTCTTGATGGTGATGTTATTCTATTTCTTTTGCCTTGTGTTATACTATGTTATTTTGATTTCAATTTAATTCAAGTCTTTGTTTTAAATTTTGATATATTTTATGAGTTTTTAATTAATTCTTCAAGAAGTACAAAAGGATCCCGTGTGACAGTGGTATTGGTATCAGAGCTTTGGTTTAATTTAATCGTCTCGAAGCGGTCAAAGACTTGTGGACAAAGAGGTGAAAGAAACAAAGAAGGAACATGTGATTTTGGTAAATTTTTAATTTAGTTTGAAGAAGAACACTTTTATGGATTTATGTTTATGTATGGTTGAAAGAAGGCTTTTTTAAAAACCATTGGATAACAAATCTCCATTAATCTATTGCCCAAAGGGTAAAGCTAGGTAGAAAACCATTAGTGGATTTTTCAAAACCATGCAACCACCTTCCTCAACACATTACCTCTTCATAATCTGTAAGTATGGAAAGAATCAACAATAAGGAGAGGAGCATGGAGAGCCATAGTGAGATTGTTAAACCACTGTAAAAAACCATAAGAAATCTATGGGGGAGGGACGAGAGTTGCAGAGACCCAAAATTACTTTTTCGTTTTTTCTTCTTCTTTGTGATGTGGTAGCTTTTTATCCAAATCCTTAATCAAAGGCTGTTAAATATATATATATATATAGCTTTACTTTTTCGTTTTTTCTTCTTCTTTGTGATGTGGTAGCTTTTTATCCAAATCCTTAATCAAAGGCTGTTAAATATATATAGCTTCTTGCTGTGCTTCCCTATCATCCACTCGAGGCTTGGAGACGGGCGCACCACAGTGCGTGCGTGCGCCCGGAGAGAAGAGAGAGAGAGAGAGAGATATCCCCGGAGAGGGGAGAGAGAGAGAGAGAGAGAGAGAGATATCCCCGGAGAGGGGAGAGAGAGAGAGAGAGAGAGAGAGAGAGAGAGAGGGGCAAGGCCATCAATCTCTCCTTTTTATGTTGGTGGTCGGAGAGGAGTGCAGCTTTAAGTTTTTATTTTTATTTTTATTTCCCTTTTCTCTCTCTCAGTCGACGGTGTTTGACGTCCACTAGAAGTTTATTAAACTTGTTCAAAATTAAAACTTATATATATATATCCATCTCTCTTTTCTCCACGATGGCAGACGCCGTTTCTTTTCTTTTTTTGTTTTGTTTTTGTTAGCCTTATTTAAAGGCTTAATAATCAAGCCTAATAAAGCTATATATATCTTTCGGCGCCCACGGGCCATTTTATGGTCGCAGTGTGCTTTATGCTATGTGATGGCCGTTTCAGATTATAAGCTTTGCCATCCTATTTATTTATTGTTATTATTACTATTATTTCAAGGCTTTTAAATATATAAATATATATTTCTATCTCTAGTGTCCCTTTTCTCCCTTCAGTTTCAAATTGGCCATCGCCCATCTCTTCACTACTGTGTAGTGGCCGATTTTGTCTCATATTATGTCACTCAAAACCTTATAGGAAAAAGCTTTAATAATACAAGCTTTAATGTTTTAAAAAAACTTTTTTTTTGTTAATACTTTTGACAATTCATGATTGTTATTATTATTATCTTTTCTTTCCTTGCACTGGCCACCATCATCTCTTACCACAAAGGTTTAAGCTTTGATTATTGAAGCCATGTAATAAAGCCTTATATTATAAAACTTATAGTATAAGCCTATATAGCAAAGCTTGTAAGCTTTATATATTGATTGCTATATAATTAAGGAATTTTGTAATCAACCAAGATAAACAAATACTTCAAGATTCTTCTACCATTGCTTTTTGGAGGTTAAATTAAGGATTTCAAGAACTACAAGCAACATTGGACTTTCAAAAGTTTTGTCAAGGTTTGCTTTTTACAGATTTCATCAGTGGTTGTTAATTATTACAAGTCAACCTGGAGGACAACAACTTCTCTTCAACATACAAAAGTGCACTATGTGTACTAGTGCAAATATACATGTGTGATAGGGGAGTCACACACTCACACTTGATGAGTTGACTTATCCCCACAACTCTCTCTCTCTCTCTCCCTTCTTCTCTGTGTGTTTGTCTCTCACATGAAACCCTAATTCTCCCATTCACTGCTTCCAACTTTTACAAATTACAGGTGAAAGCTAACTAATAACTACACTCTCTAAATTTTAGAGATTAATAATTGAAGTTATGAATTGAAACTGACGTACAGATTAGTATATGCAAAATTTTTGATGATTTACCATTTAAGTATTCACCTTCTGTAATTTGATTACTTGTATAAAATAGAAATTGTTACTTGTCGATTTTTTTTCTTTTAACTGATCCTTTATTTTCCATAGCTAAAATATCACATATAAATGCGATATTTGTGACGTTTTAATGATGTATTTTGTAGCAAAGTTTTTTGACACTTGCAAGTAAGTTGTTATCTTTCATAACTTAATAAATAATTCTTCCAATATTTCTAAGTAAGTTTTATCTTTCACACCGGTGACTCAAACACCTTCCAACTAAGTTTCTCATTTCTATTCTTACAATAATGATCATGCTTAAATAATTATGCATAAAATTTTAATTCATACTACTCTAAAGTTCTTATAAATTCATAATTAATATAACCCTAGTTACGTTTGAAAGAATAATTATATTCAATCCGTTCGCATTGTTTCTCATCTTTCTCAATGTAGAGTATCATTGCAATCAAATATATAAAAGGTATGACTCTCTTACCCTCCTTAAGTTTCATTTCAACTACAAAAATAAATTAATCTTTTATCATCTAGACTTGTTCAATTAATCAAGATGGTTAGAATCATTACTAGTCATTCATGTTTTATCAATTTTATCCATTCTTCATTTATAATCTCACATCCCCTCAAACAACCTTTCCAACTCAAGGTTAGTATTTTCCTATCCTTATGTCCATAACCAATTTAACTTTCATTCTTATGATGTTAAGCTTCTCATGAGATTCTGTTTAATAACTTTATATATACTATTCCATAGAAGTAATAACGATTCACATCTCTTTCGAGTGTTAATATTGTTTTTGACAGATTATCTCTACGACACCAATAATGGAGGTATGCATATATAAATACTCACTTTTATTTACAAGACTTTTTCATATGAGTTTTTATAATATTTTTACAACCTAAGAACCTAACCATAGATTTAACATTAAGATTAGTTCAAGTTCAGTAACTTAAATAAAATTTCTAGATAGAGAAAATTTGTGTCGGAATTTAAGTTTCAGAGGGAACTGGCCACTCTGCCTCAAACTTCTATTCTGAAGGAAGTGATGTATGGAATTAATCTGGTGGTATGGGACATCAGATTGGTTTCATATACTTACTCCAAACACATTTATGTCTTCTATCTTTTTACCATTCTATGTGTGTATGTACAACGCGCCTATGTGGTATGGGACACTTAGACTCGTTTTACATATATTCATTTGATTGGTTCATTGCATATGCATTTTTGTGTAAATCTAGTCTTCCACACCAATCATGAAGCCATCCTCTCATGCATTTATGAAACTGTATATCGGGGACGCCTGTATATGGTATGCTGTATATCGAGGACGCCTGTATATGGTATGCTGTGGGCCTCCACTGTTTGTTTTAGTTGATTTGTATGGAGGGATGATTTTCGGGTACTTACACCTGGCAAACACGTGTGTGGTTGCCTCTGTTGTTTGTTTCAGTTGGTTCGTATGGAGGGGTGATTCCCGAGATACTTACGCCTAGCAAACATGTGTGTCGCTGTTATTTGATTATTTATGGGTTGTCTATGTCTCAAGATGACATTGGGATTAATTGATGTGTTCAATTAATTGTTTAACTAACGTGTATAGTGTTTGAGTATAGTAACGAGTAGTGCGAGGGTATCGATTGAGGTGTCGCACTTCATGAGATGTGCGAGGGTACTGATTGAGGTGTTGCACTATACGAGGGTACCGATTGAGGTGTCGTATGGCTGGTGGATTGAAAGGTGGTGTGAAGATGATAATCATTTTTCTTTTGTATTAAACTTTTTGTACATGTTATTTTTTATTTGATAATCAGTGTGATGATTACCAATTTTGGTGTTGCACGAGTTTTTTGGATTGGTATTCCATGTCCATAAGAACCTCTGAGCCATGTCTTGTGCCTCTCAGCCAGGACAATTGCCTCCTTAAACAGGAGGACTGTTAACAGGTATATATATTTTATCATATTTTTGATGAATTAATAATCGTATAAAAATACGTTTAATTTAATTTGTGCAGGATTCAGCTTAATGGAATGTGCAAGTGAGCACAACATTAATATATATGTGCAAATGTGCACAAAGTCATTTTATGTAACATGACCCACTAGCAATTTTATTTAGGTAAAGGTTTTTATATGTACAAACCTTAGGGATTTTGGTATGATTAAAAATATGTAAAGCATACCCCAAAAGTGAAAAAAGCAAGCCTAATTTGTACGCTCATCTATTCTTAGCTCCTTGGGCTATTTTTATGAATAAAATTCTCTAAATACTCATGTCATGGAAGTGGAGCTACACGGCATGGGGGGAGATTGCACCTAATCTTGTCTTGATGGTGATGTTATTCTCTTTCCTTTGCCTTGTGTTATGCTATGTTATTTTGATTTCAATTTAATTCAAGTCTTTGTTTTAAATTTTGATATATTTTATGAGTTTTTAATTAATTCTTCAAGAAGTACAAAAGGGTCTCGTGACACAATCCCTCTAAACTCTGCATCCTCGACCACCCACACCGGAAGCACCCTGACCTCTTACCTTTATCATGACAATCAATAGTGGGTGCCCAAGAACCTTCTAGAAGCTCAGGTATTCTATGATGGCTACACAGAACTCTAGATCCCCAAACGGCCATCTTTGAAACCTAATCGCAAAAAGAAACCAACTAAGCCAACAAAAACCAACCCTAAGTCAAAGCTTCAACATTGGCTGGTCCCCAACCGCCGCTGCTTACGAGCACAAGGCTACTATGAATGCAACACTTGCCTTTGGCTACCCAAGAACTCTCCCGTGCTCATCCACCACCACAACTACTTCCCAAAAAATTGCGACAAAAGGTCCCACAGCCATGGGTTCGGCAACCCCAAGCACAACAAAGCCAACAACGCTAGGTGCCTACGAATGTGCTTAAAGCACAAGGCTTCCATGAAGGTAACACGCACTTGTGGCTCCCAAAGCCACCATCAAAAGCCTCTCCTCCATGTCGACAACCACATCATAACTCAAAGCCTTGTTGACAAAAGACCTGGAAGCCTTAACAACCACAAACCTTCATCACAGTGATGGGTTTCCATGCACCTCTTAGAAGCCCACCAAGGCTTCCATGATGGCAACTCCATCATTTGGCTCCCACAACAAAACCCTTAGCAGTACGATGACGATGGTTTGGCAACCAATGGGCAGGCAAGTCCCCTCCTCCTCAAAAAAATCCTACGAACTTGCCCACACCCAACCCTGGGCACTCAAAAGCTTAATTCACCCAGTTCTTTCCCCCAACGGAGCCTCAACCACGAAGCTCTGCCCTGCCCCTCACCTTCATCACCAAACCACGGGCCAGTGCTACAAATGGTTGAGCTTATCCAACCACTCAAAGATAAACTCAAAGGTAATCCCACAAATCTAGCCACATGGGCTACTCAGTACAAAACTCTCTTTAGGGGTGCTGACCAATAAACACATGAAAAAAAAAACAAGTGTCTCTAGGAGATTAGGACCACGGGCACACCTTTTGCCCTTGTTCATGCACGACCCTTGCAATTCTCACTGGGCTTTGTCCTATGCGGACACACTGCACAAAGCTTCATCATCGGCAGCCATCTAGGTACATCTCTGGATGGGGGGACCATGGTGGGCGCAAGCCTAGTCAATGGTATGGCTCATCACTTGGATCTTCTTAATCACCCCCGCTTCACGTGAATAACTATGCTTTATGTCTAATCAATCACACCCTTAACTTCTTCTTCGGCTCCACATGTTTCGATCCTCGTCATTGACTACCACTCCTTTCACCTGCAAGATCCCAGAGCTCCAATGATAGAAGAAGACAAACCACACCGAAAGAAAATTAGAGAACACCGCAAACCGATACCTCCACGGGAGGCAAGATACCCATTACAGTGTCTTGACAAAGATGCTAGAGCTTCATGTACCTTGCCATCGACTACAACATCTCAGATCGCAAGCAGTTCAATACGCGTTGCCTCCTTGTCCCTCCAAAATTTCCCCCTCCCCACTTGCTTACTAATTGCCCCCTCCCCACTTGCTTACTAATAGCATTTTTTTACTAACCCCTCCTTAATAATACCATTTTTTTACTAACCCCTCCCCACTTGCTTACTAATACCATTTTTTTACTAACCCCTCCTTAATAATACCACCTATCGCTTGGATACTGGTCATTAAGTATTTGGTGCTAGTCTACTCATTCAAGTAGTCTAACTCCTCTGATGAGGATGTCCTACCACAAAGGTGAAAAAAAAGAAAAACACCAAAAATAAAATAAAGAGTACTACTCAGCACATCTAAGAAAGCAAACTCATAAGAGCCCATCAGACTAGCTTGATACTTAATCACAGTACTCCACTAGCTTCTTTTCATCTTACTAACTCCCCACCCCCTCTCATTCTGGAGAGATAAGAAAACCAACCAAGTGCGAAACTTCCCTACGTGCCTCGACAACCTCTCACTGATCAACGAGGACGCGATTGAATTTAGGAACACATATTGGTTAACACATTCCTATGACAATTGTATCCGCACACTTATGTAATGGATGCCGGTACTATATATTGTAAATCCCATCATTTGATGAGGAAAATGCCCTAAAGATGCTCCCAAGTACTGAGCTTTAAAGGACAAACAAGAGGATCTTGGTCAGTTGGCCAATCTATAAAGAAAAGCCTTGTAATTATGTTTTGGGTGCCCCGGGTCACTTACTCTCGGGCGGCCTAGTTGAAAAAGGCTCGGAACTATAAAAGCCAATTTTTCTTGTTTGTAACTGATTCTCCCATTTGTGCAATAGAAGAGGAGTGTTCTTTCTTTCCCTCTCTCTTGCAACTCTAATCTAGCATGTGTGGTGTGCTTTAGCATTTGGGTTTGGGAGTGATTAGTGCTAATCACTTGTTCCCTCTTGCTTCCTCTCTTTCCCTCTTGCTTGAGTGATTAGGCTACCAATACGATCGTCTCCCGTGGAGATCCCGCCGTGGAGATCCCGCATGATCTTTGCGTGAGAGGTTGCATCACCCATTGTTGGATTAGAGAAATTGCCTCGGGGTGACAAGGAGTGCGGGAGGATGACGGTGACAAGCGGTTGCGATGGAGCCCTTAATCTGAGCTTGAGCTCAGTGGATAGGGAACTTCTCATGACACATTAGGGTAGGGTTTCCTTAACAGCTCACTTTTGTCATAACTACCCTGTTGACTAGATGATGTATATATGTCTTGCTATAACTTTCCACTTTTAATGTCATTGTGCTTTTTATAGCAGTCATTTGCCATGTGCTTTCATTTGCCACAATAATAGCACTCTATGCTATTTGCACTCTGATTTCTTTTTCGACCACCTTAGCCTCTTTGGCTCCCCCTTCCTCTAGACTGGCCTCTTCCACCTGTGTATGATTCTTGCTATTGCGAGAATCTATTGGACTGTTGTTGTCTAGAACTTTGATTTCCTTATCGGCCACCACCTTGGCCTCGACCAATGATCTCTACCTCTACCTCTACCTGAATTAGAGTAGAAGGCTTGTTTTGATGTGTTCTTGCTTTGTGAATAAGACTTTTCTTCTATGTGATCAACATAGACACCAAGTCTCAAAAGTTGGGAATATTCTCTCTAACTGCATTGAAGGTCTTGAATGGCTTGTACTCTTTACCAAGTTTATTCAAACAGACACTCACAAATCATCATCCTTCACCGATACATTGATAGACCCAAGGGATTCAAAAACTCCCTTGAAATTTAAAGCATAATCATTGATATACATGCTTTCCTTTCCAGTGTATGCAGTTCTTGTTTAGCTGTAGTTTCCTTGTCTTTGTATTAGTTTGGAACATCTACACCAGGTGTTGCCATGCAACTACTGGAGTGTTGGCATCTTGTATGTGTCTTATAACTTTGTCCATAACACTGATCAAAAGCTAATACATGGCTTTCCTTGCACCTTGATTCCAATCCTTGAATGTCTTTATATGTACTGGAGTGGCATTCTCTTTAGACAACTTTGGAGGCTCCTCATTGTCTCCTTTGACATAGTCCCAAAATCCTTTACCCATCAAGAAATTGGTCATTCTAAACTTCTAAGCATGGAATTTGTTTTAGTCGAGCTTTTCACTGATAATCTGACCGAGTTCGTCAGACATGTTTTCCTATAACAATCATAAACTTGCAAACAGACAATTTCTGTATGCAACCTCCAACACAATAGTATCTTCTGTGACTACTGCAGTGGTACTTCAACACAACCTATAGGTCACCGGATCTGACTAGAGTACATGTACATACATCCAATATCAATAATACATGTGCAAGCATTGTCTGCACTCCCAAAATGCATTACTGCACTGTAGTAACCAGATCTCGACCAAAAATAGTTCTCCACCAGAACTTCCCAAAATTTTCAAAAATATGGAGACCAAGATGCGTCTCAAACGCTATTGTGGCCGCAAAAGTGTAGTATAAAGTACTGTGTACCACACAAGAACTTGTAAGCGTGGGAAGACAGCGAGATGTATAGCTCCCGGAGCTACTGAGGGGTGTTGTACCTAAACCAAGAAGGGAAAGAGATAATGATTCTCTTATCCATGTATCGCTTCCTTGCTTACTTGTTCTTTTCTCTTTCTTGCCTCCTTAGCTCTCACACGAACCGGAGCTCTGATACTATAAAGAGAATGCGGGGTAGAGGGAGACCTTGAGTTCGTTTTGTTGTTGCAAGTAAACACACACACACACACACACACACACACACACACAAGAGAGTGCAAGAGACAAGAGAGAATGCAAGGGAGCTTGAGTTCCTTGCAAGCGTACACACACACACACACACACACACACACACACACACGAGAGTGCAAGACACAAGAGAGAGATGGATGGCTAAATTTTCTTCTATTTTATTCTCTTCTCTACAATCATATAACTAAAAGATAAGAGTACATACATAAAGGGAAAAGTACTCTCCTATAACAACATACAAATAGTCGGTCTATAGTGTGAACCCGACTATATGAGCTGGTGCTATAACTATGCCATAACTCTAGTACTCCAAAGTGGCTGTCACATAGCCTGTCATCCACTAGTGGCATATCAACCATAATCTCACCAACCATGCCAAGTGGCATAAGTGCAGAAGTTATCACCCAAGGAGGTCATCAATGTACATTGTACCATTAGCGTGAGCCTTTAAGGTAGAGGTGGTGTGAATTGATGGGTGGTGTGGTGGTCAAAGATGAGGCCATGGAAGTTTCTTGTAGATTGTAGAAAGGTCTAAGCGGTGGGTCATACCATGGGAAAAGCTTGTGCCTTCCATGGTCCCCCCATCCAGAAATGTACTTGGACAATTGCTAATAAGGCTCAATGTAGGTTTGTGAAAGAATAGTGGCTATTATATGTAGAGCCCATGGAGATTGCATATGACATGCATCAGAATTGGAAAAAAAGTGGGCCCATGTAGAAGTTTCTTCTAGTGAAAACTCTTTAAAGTGGGCATTGCACTGGAATGGATATGTACCCTTAAGCAATAAAGGATGGGTTGCCCTCAAGCCCATACTTCCCTTAGAAATAAAGGATGGGTTGCCCTCAAGCCCATACTTCCCTTAGAAATAAAGGATGGGTTTCCATCAAGCCCATCCTTTCCCTAGCAATAAAGGATGGCTTCCCCTTAAATCGGGAGGAAAATTGGGTCAAGTCTATTTTCAAAGGAGAAGATAGTAACTAGCTTACAAATTAATGCACATAATGGTTAGTCCACTATGGCTAAGCTATATGCACTATCATTGAGAGAAGGTTTAGTCAATGAACTCAAATTCAAAAGGACATGCTTGAGTTTGACCCAAGCATAGCATGACATATCATCTCATTACCATGAGAGTACTCATGGAAGAAAGAAGACTTTGGAAATAATTGCTCTATTATTTATTTCTAGAATTTAGAATAGCACTCGATATTATGGGAATAGCCTCTATACATTGAAAATCGCTCTATTGTTGCTTTCTAAATTTTTAAAAAGCAATTGATACTATACTAGGGAATGTCCTTCAAATAAACATGTGTGTGTAAGCATGTGAAAATTTTCAAAAAATAATGAATTGTTGCTATTTTTTAAGACCTTAGCTTGGACGCTCATGGTTTTGAGCTCAGAAAATGGTAAGCTCCATACATGTGGGTATCCTATGGTGTGGAGGGATAGCATAGCAATATAAGCTTGGAATACTATTGAGAAAATGGAACACATTCTCCTATGCTGACACCTATGAGTGAAAACCTCCACATCAAATACTCACTTATGTTAGTAGACTTGCCCTAGGTGACTATAATTGATAGCTCTATTGAGGGTGTATAGATAATTTGACCAAGGTCAAAGAAGCAAGATCTAAAGCCCAATGCACCCTCATAAGAAAATTTCTAACTTTAGGATGGGTCCTAGACACATAAGGGCATTGTTTTGGAGATGGGGGCTACAAAGTTCATAGAGCTTGAGATATGAAGAGGGCACAACCATGTCTCTTGAAGACTTTTCACTAGATATGGAAATGCATAAAAGATATCAATTTTTGGCTAGTATCATGCACACATCTACCCAAAGTATTAGATATATAAACACAAGGACAACACCACACTCAACCACACATTACTTTGCACCTAATCAGATATATTAGGCATCATGACTAGATTTGGGGGGCAGGTCATGATTCGTAGATGTTTTGCATGCATTATTACATCTCAAGGAGATAGAGGAGACTCATATTCCCCAACTTACTTGACCTTATATTTTTAAGAGTAGAGAATACCATAACATGTATAATTTTTTGAGCATAGGAATGAGAAAAAGAATATACTTTTGATCTATTGATATGACCTTGTATTATGAGTATTTATTTGTTTTATTCTTCACTTGTGGAATGTATGAACCCTTACATTTTAAAAGGACCTTATATTTTTAAGGGTAGAGATTACCATAACATGTACAATGTTTTGAGCATAGGAATGAGAAAAAGAATATACTTTTGATATATTGAAATTATGTGTTTTTATTTGTTTCCTTCTTCACTTGTTGAATGTACGAACCCTTACATTGATATTATGTGTATTTATTTGTTTGCTTCTTCACTTGTTGAATGTATGAACCCTTACATTTCATAAGGACCTTATATTTTTAAGGGTAGAGATTACCATAACATGTATAATTTTTTGAGCATAGGGATGAGAAAAAGAATATACTTTTGATATATTGATATGACCTAGTATTATGTGTAAACTCTTTATTTGAAGATAAGAATTTTATTCTACTCTATCTAAAGATACAAGCTTATTCAAGTCTTTGGGCAACAACATGGTTATGGTGGTATAAATGCCTGATATAAAAATGCCTCAATAATTTTGAAGAATTGTGTGCATGTGCACACATAATGCATGCATGTATGTATGTGTAAAATATGTGTGTGTGTGTGTGTATAATAAATAAAATAAACTATGTTGATGTAAGTGATATATGCATTCCTTTGAGATGATTAAAAGCGTTTGAAGCATGGTATCTTATAAACCAAATGGTGGAAAATCTTTTTGGTATATTTCCCAAGATTTGGTGCATGTAGTATAGTGATAAATTACTTTTTTCATTGCGATAGGATTTTGCAAAATAAAACATGTAATCTATTGTGGTTTCATGTATGTGTGTAAGCAATTTCACTGCAAAAAGAAGATGTATAAAAATGGGCAAATAAGAAAAGTAACATTCTTAGAGGTTGAAAAGTGATGGCCAAAGAATATTTGAGAAGGCTTAGTGATTGAAAGATGACGTAACATCTTTATTTCTATATCATGGAGCTTCCATGTTATTTATTGGGGAGTTTCCTTGTGGGCCGATCAACCATGTGGTAGCTCCCTAGCTCCGCAATGATTTCTCATCTAAGCTAGGTTACACCTCTTTCCATATTTTTCCATATTTTTGGAGGATTACCTAAGCTAGGTTACACCTCTTTCCATATTTTGGGAGGATCACTTACTATCGATGTTATGTGAAAAATCCTAGCTGAGGGGGTGTTGTGCGCATAGTAATCCTTGTTGAATTATGTTTCTATTTAATCCATTTGAGTTATTTAACATTTTAATAATAATCTTTGGCATCATCCGACGAGGATTAAAGATAAAACTTAACCCCATATGAGTTATTTAACATTTCAATAATAATCTTTGGCATCTGACTAGGATTAAAGATAAAATTTCACCACTTTTTCCTTCATGTTCCCATGAGGCTTGGGTGGCTAGAGACATGGTTCACTCGTCTCTAAGGCAATGAAAGGTTATAATTAAATATGCAGGTGATTTTATGAGTTTGGGGCCTTTAACTTTCTAAAACCAACTCACACTCAAGTTTCCATGAAGTTTGATCCCATATGAAAGCTTCAAAAAAAAACTTTTTATTAAATTAGATTTTCAAAACTTAATCCTTCTCTAAGACTTTATTTTTACATTTTGTATGTTCCAAAACATTCTTTTATTATTTGGGAAACATATCTAGTAGTTCATATGACTCCAAAAAATAAATTTGGGTGGTCTAATTAGGGGCTTGCACCTATCCGGTGACTCCCATTAAAAACTTGTGCTCTAAAATTCCACCTAATGGGTGCCCTTTCCATGATCTATTTGTCTTTTTGGGTGCCTAAAACACAAAGGAGCACGCTTCTATCCATTGAAAGCACACAAAAGTGACAAAACCTCAACATGAAAGTCCATGGACCCTCACTTGCACAACATAACAAATCTATATTGAGCACGACTAGGGTATTACTAACACTACATGGTATGGCATGAGTCACAAAAACTTGTTGAGACCTAGGCACCAACACTTGAAAATTGTCAAAGGTAAATACTTGGATCGTAATGACCCCCACTAACTCTAAAATGAGCCTACTTCATAAATTGCCGATACAACTATGAAACAATCCTAATTTATGAATTTCCAATCTAAATCTAGGATCACCTACTAAAGGTTGGAATCATCATCATGGTCAACGATTCTACCTCTCCAATTGCAAACGATCCAACTTCATGAGTTTTGTTTTCTTGAATTGGCTGACTTTACTGTGTGATCACTCAATCCTAGTCTAAGGATCACCGATCTGACCCTATGCCACATTATCAACAATTAGGTATATAATGTAACTTGCACCAATTTGACCCTATTACTTTACATAGACTTTTAGCACCAAGATGACCTTGCTATCGACTCACTTTACAAATTACCTAAAGCAGTCTCTCTTCTTCACCACCATGTAGCTGGTGCTGCTTCCGGATTAGGTATCCAAGGTAGGCAACCAACATATCATTGATTTTCATATTAGTGTATAGTTTCTTTTAATCAGCGTGTGCATTGATATCTTGTGAGGAAGGCATAGATACTAGAAAGTTTTGTGTGTTCAAAGCTTAAGGTGCATTTAACTATTTTAAAGCAATAGAACACACCTTATAATATAGTCTTAGCAAGAAATGCAAGAGAGTTGTAGGGCTAGAACTTACAACCAAAAATAGTTGGATTGTCTATCTTAAGAATCAACAAAGTATGAGATTGGTGGCAGTGGAATTGATCCAATTCTAGGATCAACTACACAGTGGGATCATTGGCACAATTGGATCGATCCTATACTTGGATCGCCTGCACAGAAGGATAATTGTAGACTAGAATCACTGACCAAGTGGAATCATTGAGTTGGTTTAGATTGCAACAATCCCAATGCATAGTCATCCCACCAATAATTCAAGAAAACAAAACATTGAGATTGCTGTGCCGGTTGGATGCAAATACTAAGGTAGTGATTTTTGTGGATGCTCATGCATGCAAGATTAAGTCTTACAGTATCGAAGTAAATATGTATGTCATTATTTGCACTTGACAATAAGTGAATCTCTCTATAGAGCTAAATAAAGTGATAAATTACAGCCTTAGGGCATTGAGAAAAATGATTGTAGGTACCCTTTTAAAAGGGAAAGGCAAGAACACACAGCAGAGAAGGGCCAAGGGCCCACTCCTAAGCCATACATGCCCCTAGATTTCATGGAGATCTATTTAGAGGTAGTAGGCCTCAAAGTTGCCATGATCCCTAAATTCCAATTCTAGGATCCACTGATCTTCATGTGCTACACTCAGTGGTGGTAGTCCCCACCTAGCATGCCGCAAACCTTACATTGGAATATGAGCCAAAAAGGCAGCTCTTACAAAAGATTTGGCTCTGCTACTGCCCTTTTTTGAGTTGCCTCCTTGCCTCCTTGGGGAATGGACGTGGCCCTGCCAAGCCATCCATTCATTGTTGACAACCACACATAGACTTTCGTTATAGCCACTCGGGCCACCGAGATATGAAAGAAGAATAGTGAATCTCACACAAGAGTTAGTAAGGTAGACATTTAATTTTCCCATGGTCACTAGGGTGTAGGACTTTAAGAAACTAAATAAACTTGTAGAGAAGGCATCCTCTTTCATGAATAGATAAGCACAAGCTACACTAGGAGGATGTAAGGTTCTAAGAAGTAAGCAAAAGAGCCTTCCACACCTTGCTCTCCTACCAACAACCATTAGGAGAGAGACACCACTCTAAAAGATGTAGCATTAATGCTCCCTCATCTCCTATATTGTAAGATTCCTCCCTCCAGCTTTTGAGGTGTGCAGGTGTAAGAACCTCCCCTTCTGATCTTATAAATATTCCCCTCTTTGAAATAAAAGAAAGATCTTGTTTTACCCTGTTTTGGCCTAGAGAGAGAGAATGTCTAGAGGGAGGTAATTCAAAATTGAGATATTTTTGGATATAAAAATTCTCCTAGTGTCTAAAATGGTTTCCCCTGAGACACAAATTCAAAAAGAACTTCCCAATGTGCAATTGGAATTAATTGAAAATAGGTATAAAGGACCTTAGTCTAAGGGTCTAGATTTTCAAAAAATTTTGGATTATGGTCCAATTAAGGTTGCTATGGGCCAATAGGATCAATCCAAGTGTAGGGAGGAGATAAATTGAAGAATAAAAGAAAAACCCCCAAAAATGAGTAAATACTCACGTAAGATGAAAAGTGGACTAAGGACTAAAGAAAAGAATTAAAAAACTGAAATTTGACACCTCAGTGTGGGGATCTCTCCTCATGAAGTAGGTGCCTTTTTCTCATTATTACCCCCAATTTTTAATCAATAAAATGAGATATTTTCATCTCTCCTCTCTCCTATTTCAAAATTAGATCCAAAAAGTAAGCTAAACTGACCCAAAAATGGTCAAAAATTGACCAAACTGATCTGGAAAATTTTAGAATCAGTTTGCTTGGTTAGAGGCTCACTTTTTTCTATAAATAGAAGCCTCCCCCTTTGTAAAAGCTTAATGGTGTTTATGCACTGTTACTCTACTCCTGTCCTGAGCCATCTATATTGAATTTTTTAATAATTCAATTATTTTTGGCCTAATCCTCTCCAAAGTGAATTGGTGGCCACTATTGCTTCAAACAATAGTAGAACCCTCAATCCCTCAAGCCAAAGGAGAGCTTACAAGCTCCATGTAAGCTAATTTTCTTACTTTGTTTACGAATTTTAATGAAAAAACTATGGTTTTCTTGATTTTTATGTTTTGCAAATGATTGAATTAAATTCAAATGCTATGCCTTTGATGAAAAGGCCACCCCCTTCTCTTATTTACATTCCAACCTTTCTTAATCCTAGAAAGATTAACTAAGTGATTAATTAAACTCTTCTTATTGTTTACTCTCTTGAATTTAGAAAATTGTGTAGATTAGAGTTCTATAATTTTAAATTGGGTTAATTAAGTTAAGGGAAGAAAGAAAAAAATGAGAAATGGTTAGCCATACAAAGGAGGTTATGGCAAAATTTTTCAGAATTTTATAAAAAAGAAAGTTTGTTTTTATGTTATTCCAAAAGAGTAGTTCCCACCATTTTTTGCATCTAAAAGAAATATTCTAATTACTCCATGTACATATTCACCTATGAATATGCATGGATATAATTATTAAATTTAATTCTATGCATAGAAAGATGCATAAAGGAATTTTTTCTTATTACAAAAGTGTTATTCTTATTAAATTTGATTTCTATGCATCGAAAGGTGCATAATGAAATTTTTTTAATTACAAAAGTGTTATTCTTTTGGGTTAATTAAGTTAAGAGAAGAAAGATAAAAATGAGAAATGGTCAGCCATACAAAGGAGGTTATAGCAAAATTTTCTAGAATTTTGTGAAAAAGAAAGTTTGTTTTTATGTTATTCCAAAAGAGTAGTTCCCACCATTTTTTTGCATCTAAAAGAAATATTCTAATTACTCCATGTACATATTCACCTATGAATATGCATGGATATCATTGATATTAATTATTAAATTTGATTGTATGCATAGAAAGATGCATAAAAGAATTTTTTCTTCTTACAAAAGTATTATTCTTATTAAATTTGATTTCTATGCATAGAAAGATGCATAATGGATTTTTTTAAATTACAAAAGTGTTATTCTTATTAAATTTGATTTCTATGCATGGAAAGATGCATAATGGAACTTTTTTATTACAAAAGTGTTATTCTTATAAAATTTAATTTTTATGCATAGAAAGATGCATAAAGGATTTTTTTAATTATAAAAGTGTTATTCTTATTAAATTTGATTTTTATGTATAGAAAGATGCATAAAGGAATTTTTTTATTACAAAAGTGTTATTCTTATTAAATTTAATTTTTATGCATAGAAAGATGCATAAAGGAATTCTTTTTATTACAAAAGTGTTATTCTTATAAATTTGATTTCTATGCATAGAAAGATGCATAATGGAAACTTTTTAATACAAAAGTGTTATTCTTATTAAATTTGATTTTTATGCATAGAAAGATGCATAAAGGAATTTTTTTAATTATAAAAGTGTTATTCTTATTAAATTTGATTCTATGCATAGAAAGATGTATAAAGGAATTTTTTTATTATAAAAGTGTTATTCTTATTAAATTTGATTTTTATGCATAGAAAGATACATAAAGGAATTTTTTTAATTATAAAAGCGTTATTCTTATAAAAATTGATTTTTATGCATAATAAGATGCATAAAGAAATTCTTTTTATTATAAAAGTGTTATTCCTATTAAACTCAATTTTATGCATAAATAGATGCATAAAAGGATTTTTTTAAATAAAAGTGTTATTCCTATTGAAGTTGATTTTTATGCATAAATAGATGCATAAAGAATTTTTATATCAAAATTAGAAGTCTCTTAAATTCTATGTTTAAATTCTATGAGTATTAGTTTAATGAATAATTAAATACTCTAAGAGAGAAATTTATATCGTTTTCTATTCACACGGATTGTAAAAAGAAAATTCAAGAAATATATCGAGATCAAAATATTCAGATAAATGATTAATTTATTCCTCATTGGAATTCCTAACTAATTTAGAAATCAGTTAAGTAAATATTCAAAGAAAGAAATTCAATAAAATAGTAACTGAATTATCAAACCTTTTCGAGAAAGATAGTTCAGGAAAAATCTTATCTGACTCGAACCTTGAATCAGACTATGACCAAGACCAAACTCTTTTGTCAGTTTCGAGGAAAGAAGGTGTGACCAATTTAGAAAAATACACTCAAAACTCTCGCCAAATCTGAAACTAAGTTTGAGACCCTTTGAATTGATATGCGGATCAAGGTTATAAAATTCGAGGAATTCTGGTTTGAAATTCAGAATTCCGATCAAGATGTTTTGGGGATAGTGATTCAAGAAATACTCCTTGTATTCAAAAGAGAATCAAACTAAAAACTTGCATAGAAACCCTGTTTTCTTAAAGGACTGTCTTATGCGAGAATACTGGAGGGAGCATTTGGTATATGTTTTTCTAAGGGAAGTTCGGTTGTAATTAGCTGGTGGGGAGTGTTTAAAGGATGGCTAATCGGCAAAGCTTGCCCAGGTCTTGACCAGCCTCGGTATGGTTGAAAAATGGTGAGCTTGCAGTACGATGGGCAAGGGCCAACAAAGTGGTCCCTAAGTGAATAGATGTGATGAGATGTGATGTGAATAGATGTGATGAGATGTCATGTGAATCAGATAGATGTGAATGAATGGATGGATGGGATGTGATGTGAATAGATGTGATGAGATGTCATGTGAATCAAATAGATGTGAATGAATGGATGGATGGGATGTGATGTGAATAGATGTGATGTGAATAGGTGTGATGAGATGTCATCGATGGGAGAGGGCCGACAAAGCGATCCCTGAGTGAATAGATGTGATGAGATGTGATGTGAATCAGATAGATGTGAATAGATGTGATGAGATGTCATGTGAATAGATGTGATGAGATGTCATGTGAATAGATGTGATGAGATGTCATGTGAATCAGATCGATGTGAATGAGTGGATGGATGGGATGTGATGTGAATAGATGTGATGATATGTCATGTGAATCAGATAGATGTGAATGAATGGATGGATGGGATGTGATGTGAATAGATGTGATGAGATGTGATGTGAATAGGCGTATTGAGATGTCATGTGAATTAGATAGATGTGAATGAATGGATGGATGCTATGCAATAAGATGTGAATGGATGTGATAAGATGAAAATAAGATGTGAATGGGATATGATAGGATGTGGTGTGATGAAAATGAATGGGGATGAGATGTGAAGTAAATGGATGTGGATGTAAATGTGAAAGAATGGATATGGATGTGTATGTGAAAGGATGTGATGTGATATTAAGAGATGTGAATGTGTATGTGAAAGAATGGATGTGGATGTGGATGTGTATGGATAGATGTGGGTAGTCGTACATCTGAACGATTGGGTGGATGTGGATGAATGAGATGAGATGTGTATTAATGAGATATGATGTGGATAGATGTGATGTGATGTAATAATGTGGATAGAATGTATGGGATGGGATGGTGATGAGAATGAATGTGATGGATATGAATGAATGTGATGTGATGGATGTGAATGGATGTGATGTAAATGAATGTGATGGACATGAATAGATGTAAATGAATGTGATGGACGTGAATAGATGTGATGTGATGTGAATCATGATGTGATGACATGTGAATCGGGATGTGAATGAAGAATATGGGATGTGAATGGATGAGATGTGAATCGAGATGTGAATGAATGAGATATGATGTGAAATGGATGTGATGTAAATCGGGATAGATGTGAATGGATGATATGTGATGTGAATAAATATGATGTGATGAGATGTGGATATGGGTAGATGCGAGTGGATGAGATCTAATGAGGATAAATGAAGAAATATGTGATGAGATGGAAAATGATAAGATGAGAATGGGAATACATATGAAATGAATGTGGATTGATGTGGAACAATGTGGAAAGACGAGAGTTTGTTTGGAAACTGTATTTATGACCTGTTTTTAAATGACTGTTTTATGTCAAGAATGCTTGGAAGCATTTTGACCGCCATCTTGTGAATGAGGTCGTGTGGAGACCTAACTGATAAAGTTGCAACAGCTGACGAAGAGTCAATGGAGGACGTCTCGCGTAGCAAGGTCGCCCGAGGTCTTGACCAGCCTCGGTTTGATTTAAATGGTGAGCTTCCGGTACGGTGGATAAGGGACTAAGGAAATGGCCTATGAGTGAAGTGCTAGGTGACCTGCGAAGGATTCTAGAGGGTGCTGACCATACGGTGCTCGGGCTCTAGGTCATCGAAGATACCCACAGGTGCGTCGTGGAAGATATTGAAACAAGGAGTAAGAGTTGTTTTTTGAATTCGGACATGGATCTGGTTGATTGACCTTGCTGGTCCTCAACGGATGAGTCCATGGCTCTTTTATATGGATCTGTTGGTTGATCTTGCTAATCTTCAACGGAGATTCCATTTTGATTTTTATAATTGAATATATTGCCGGGTACTATGAGCTAGGAACTATCGAAAAGGCCCCTAAGTGGACAGGTGTGGTGAGCGTTCTGTGGCTGCCAATGATGCCATAGGTACACCGATGAAGAAAAAATTAGAAATTAGGATTCAACCGGATATTTTGGAGGATTGTGATTAGTGATACTATAGTTTCATTAAAAGATTGTTTTAAAGATAGCTAAATCTGTGAAAAAGGAAATTTCATATTGGGTGTGTAAGTGGTGTGACTAGTTTTAAGTTTGCATGAATATCCGGCTAGGGGGCCTGGGAACTCTTCTCCCTGGTATACCTGGGACAAAACCTAACCAAATTCTTAAATGGATCCCATCACTACAGTGGTTGGGGGCAGTTGGCTAACCCACGGGACTGGATGGGGTTAGGCTGGATGGCTAACCCATGGGACTGGATGGGGTTACGCTGGACTGATGGATCCCTAGAATGAGACTCAATTATGTTATGGTACGATAGATGAAGTAAATCGTGGATAAAAATTGTTCTATGGAAAAGAATCAATGGCTGTGCCTCTCAATGAGGAAAAAAGCGTTGGTCTCTATGATCCAAGTGCAAGTCTTTTCCTTGATCTGACTATGGGACTTATGGGTTCGGTCAAATCAATTCAATTAGTTAAGGCTCTTGACTACGTTAGAGTAAAAATATCCTGGAGGAATCGCCCGTGCTTTTCAGGCGAGGGAAGTTTTTCCGGGTTCCAAGGGATTAGTCTCTTGTCTGGATATACGTGGGCGAGGCCCCAAGTGAGAGACCCTGCTCGTGCGCAAGAAGTGCTACTTCCACTGCTAGCACCCCAAAATTCGTTGCACGGAGGGGATAGGGATCTTTCATATATGATAGCAAGAGCCCTTGTAATTAGATGAAGCTAATTAGATACAATTTAGGCCTTGATTTCATTTTCCAAGGGATGATGCTTGATGAGTCCCACTCCCTATATTACAGTTTGCAAGGTTATGCAAGTAGGTCCCCCAGGCTCTAGAGGCTCATGTAACAATAATGTTTTTCAGGAAACCCTGGCCTTGCAGAATTTAACTAACTTTTTTTGAGCTCAGATATACCCCATGGTAATAAATTTCATTTCATGGACGTTCCTAATTAAAAAAATGTCTCTCAACTAGTCAAAGAATGCATTGAGCTGACATCCAAAGAGTACATAGAAAGTGCGGATGGAAGTACAGAAGATTTAAAATTACTGTAGGGGGGCACTAGAAAGAGATTGACTGCAAAAGTTACAAAAAACTCGTAGATATGGTGTGCTCGACATATAAGCCTGCTAACATTTTATTAATGTATCTCTATGTCCACAGATAGCTTCAACTAGATAGAGAAAACTACATGTTTCATTGGAATAAAGCACATGCTTTATCCCCAAACAATCCCATAGGAAGAGCAAGGAGAAGAAGATCTCCGAACTAGAGTGTTCGGAAAAGCACAAAGGACTAGAGGAGTCAAATAGGTCCAAAGAGGGAGAAGAAGAAGATGACAAAGGAAATGATGGGAAATATAAGAAAGGGGGCAACGAACCTACAATAGAGGGAAAAGAAAAAGATAGCTAAGGGACAAGTGATCAAAGACTAGATCCAAGAACAGAGAAAGATCCCTAGGGCCAAAACAAGGAACACCAGACATAAGGAGGCAAAGGCCACCAAACAAAAAGCTATACATACGAAATGCATAAGGCTAGAGAACACAAAAAATAATCAAAGGACGGGGAACATCCCATACATCCCTAAGGTATTTCCAACGTCTGTTCCTAAGGAAGAACCATGCTAGGAGCCCTCTATCCCATGACACACACTAATACTAGAAAGTGTGGGAAAGGAAAGTGTAGATGAGGAGAGAGAAACTGCTCAAAAATTTAGAAGTCAGTCGCCTACGCAAAACATAAATTCAAAGGTATAACAATTTCATCTACACCATAGTCCACCATAGAATGTGATCTCCGAACGACACCAAGAATCTACAAGAAGATGGAGCTGCCTCTGCTGAAGGAGTACCTAGAGTTAAGGTGAAGGCAATGGAATAAAGAACACATAGACCATGAGAGGGGACAGGCTACCACTAGCCGCTTAAGGAAAAGTTTTCCACCAAAAGTACCATGGAAAACCAATTGGCGTGGAGACATATATGGTTTGCCAAGGGCCCCCAATACACGAGCGCTTATTGCAATGCACCAACTCAGCAAAAATGGATAGATATATATTATATGCCAATGAAAAGAATCTGTTTGGGACATCATAGCATAGCGGAGGCTACACTCCAACCCACACAGATTGTCAATCCATGAATGCAACCCGGTTAGCGCATAGAGGCTATCCCGAATGGGAGAAGATTAGTTAACCATACACTAATGACTTCTAATCCTACTCAATCCTTCTTCAACAATCAAGCAATCAATCGTTGATTCCTTCTCAATCTAACATAATCAACGCATCAAGATTAGGCTACACTTAAGCACAAAAATGCAACTTATGCAAGAATCTAACATGCAAAGAGCTATCACACAAGCCTCAACTACACATCATTTCATGCACAAAAATGCAAAAAATGCCTAATCCACCTAGATTAGCAAGTGTGTAGACCACAACCTCATATCATTGAATACATAGAGAATAGAGAGTACAAGATTGAAGCAAGAGAGAAGATGGAGAGCCTTGGGAGAGCACATGAGAAGGAGCTATGGAGCAAGCTCTCTCTATGAGCCTCTCAACCAAATGACCAAAAAGTCCTCTTTCGCTCTCAAATGAGCCACTTTTTATACAAAAACTCTAAAACTCCCAAAAGTTCCCATGTGGGATTATTGTCAAGCCCACTCCCACATTCATCTACAACTTGGAACTCTTTACAAGAGCCCTAAGTGTCTTTTTTGTTGCATCCTTGCATTGATCTCCCCCCTTCCTATTTTACGCACGTCCTCGAGCACGGTAGAAGCAAGAGCTGCAAAAAACAATGGATACAAGTAAAGCCTTTTATTGAAAAAAAGAAAAGAAAAGAAGAAAAGAAAAAACAGCAATGACAATTTCACATGTGAGCATACAAGTGAAAGGCTGATTAGAGTTTTAAAGAGTACTAAAATAGGTGAGTAAAGACTAGTCAAAGTGAGACTAAGTGGTAGATAGTGCTATGCAAAGACAAGTGTGCTTGCACACCACAGGTTATGACCGCAGTCTCAATGTCCTACAAGTATTTAAGTTATTCCTAATTGGCAAACCTACTCCTAAATATGAGCAATGGTGATTGGACCTTTTTTTTTTTGATGTGTGTGTAGAGGGTGATAAAGATTAAGGTTCCATCCCAATGAGACCCAAGCAATGGCCAAGAGACCTCCGCCAAGAGAATCTAAAAGCCGCTAAGTATCTCAAGGGTGACAGACCCTTTTTCTTTCTTTTATGACATAGGAGTACCCCATGAAGATGAGGGCATCGGTCTCGAAGGCCCATAATGTACCCCAGAGTCCTACCAACATCTATCAAGATGATAGATTCCTTGAAGTTCTTTTTTTCTGAAGCTTTTAGACGTCAGTGTTCACCCCATGGAAACCAAGGCATCGGCCCCAAGGTGCTAAGACAACCCCAGGTCCTACCAAGCATTCCACATGGCTGTAGACACGTCATGTCTTGATTCACTCGTATATATATATTTTTTTAGGGTATATTTTTGTAAATTTTTTATGAATCCTTTCACCGAGCTCATACCTAAGAGGTAGCTACCACTAGGGATAACTAATATACCTTGAAAGCATAAGAACTTGGCATAGTCCATTGGTATATATCCTACACTGTCTTTAAATAGAAATATCTATTACTAAGTCCTCTAAGAATCTAGAATTCACTCACCATATTTTAACAACTAATCAAAAACTTAAACCAGCCAACATTGTGTGAACATGCAAACCATATATCCAAAAGATAAAAGCACATAAAGAACAAAGGCAGCTCTGTCACAGTGTCCATCAAGGCATCTACCTTCTTTGCAATGGCACTACAGGAGGGGCCAAGGGGTGTTGGTGGTGGCTGTGTGGCTCTTGCTTCCATGGCTAGGCTAGTTGGGCCTCTTTCTGGTGGAGTATCTCCTCTATTATCTCTCAGTAGCACTGGAAGTTGAGATTTGTTTGTTGAGGGCTTCTTTTGCGGCTGTAGCTCTTTGCTGGAAGTCTTTGGCTACTGCTTGGGTAAGAGATAGGATAGTGGTAGCCCTCTATGTTGCCTCCTGAGCTACTTGGAGCTGGTGCTTGAGTTCTAAAATGGTGGACAGGGCGTTGATCAAGTCCTTCTCCTTCTCATCATCATGACCTTCTGAGATGAATGCTGTTCATCGTGGATGTGTATAGGTCTTCCGCATTTTTCCACTCCTGAGCCCTCGCTAGCAACATTTGTTGCTGCACCAATAAAGAAATCTCATGTTGGTGGTAAATGCAGTCTATCATTTGCGTTATGAGCTTGCAAGCCATGTGAGAGACGCCCTGGGGCGGAGTTTGGTACTTCTCCATGCGCTGCACGGACACACGTTGCATACACTTTATTGGATTTGAAGTTGCCAGTCCTTGCCCGGCGAAGGTTCTCCATGGTATGCACCAATAAAGAAATCTCATGTTGGTGGTAAATGCGGTCTATCATTTGCGTTATGAGCTTGCAAGCCATGTGAGAGATGCCCTGGGGGGGAGTTTGGTACTTCTTCATGCGCTGCACGGACACACGTTGCATACACTTTATTGGATTTGAAGTTGCCAGTCCTTGCCCGGCGAAGGTTCTCCATGGTATTGAAATGGGAGGATGGAGAAGAGGAAGGACCCGCTTCTGAGTAATGAGGGGGGAAAGGAGATGATCCTATGGGTGGTGGGGTTTAAAAAATATTCTACTCCAAAAAAGCCTACCTTCGTGCCTCCTCCTCAATGGCCTTGCATTTGGCTTCTTTAGCTTCTTGCTCTTTGGGGTTGGGGCCCTAGCTGGATTGGGGGGAAATGGGATCTTTGCCTTTGGAGTCCGGGTGATGCCAGTGGGATTGGGGAGAGGATGATGGGGACTGCATCTAGTCTAGTGAGCTACATGGGCCTAGCAAGCTCCTCCCATCCAGTAGAGTGGTAGAGGACTTTGGTGAGGAGGGTGGTAGCTACAAGCTTTCCTTAGGGTTAGAGCAAACTACATGCAGCTCCTTATGTAAATATTCCTTTCTAATTTCCAGTTGATGGGTATCTCCTGGTGGAATCTAGCCAAGGTCGATATTTGCTAAATCTGTCAATCCACTTGGTGGTCAATAAAATGTATAGGGCCCTAGCTAGCATCTCACAAGCTCTTCCTAAGTGATGTTGCTCCATTCCATGCTGTCTTTGGTGGTGGTGCCCCTGAAAGTGCCCTTATTCAACCATGGGGAATTGGTGAGCCGCACATACGGTTAGTCTAGTCTGGGGAGATGGAGGGCTTCTCGGATCAGGTCTACGCTGAGGTGGACTGTCTGCACATGTCCTTCATTGTTCAACACTTGACATGTTCCCTCGTTGGCATCGTAGGTCTCTATAAAGTATAGACAGTTGTATAGGTCAAGTCCCCACGGCTCTAGGCCTCCGAGCCCTAGTTGCTCTAGGCACATTGCAATAGATAGATCAGCTGCGCAATGGCCCAACTTATGCTCCACTTTATGGCTATTTTTCATAAAGGAGTGGACTGTGTGGCCGATTGACTTGCTTCATTAACTACTCCCCCAAATGTGATAATTGGGTCAAGTGGAAGCCGTACTCCTCGAAGCATCCCCTCGTTGGGTGGTTCTTCCTGAGGGTGGGGTGCTTGAGGACCTCGAGGGAGGAGTCTTATGTGTTGGCCATGGGTGAGAGAGGGTGTTTAGAAAGGGAAAGCTTGAGGGGAAAACATTTGGCAAGAGTTTGGGTAGGCTGAAAGCTGAAAGTGAGGAAATGAGAGGGTGGGATCCATATATATAGGCTTCATAAGGACATGGCCGTGGCAAGAGGATGGTATGGGCGTGGCATTCCCAAGAAATGGGTGTACCATCTAGATGGTATGGGCGTACCAATTGGATATTTGTTTGGTACGGGCATGGCATTGTTTTGGAATGGACATACCATTTGATTGGAACGGTCGTGTCCTTTAAGTGTTGAGGTTGGAACGGGCGTGGCAGTTAGAGCTCAAGATGGAACGGCTGTGGCACTTCAAGTGGAGGTTGGTATGGCCGTGGTAAATTTGGGACGATCGTGGCAAATAGGGATGAGAATAGAATAGCTGTGGCAGTTAAAGTGGATGTTGGTACAGCCATGGAAAGTTTGGTATGGTCATGGCATACCTAGAAGTCTGAATGGTCCGTCCATGAGCAAAGGTAGAGGGGAATGGTACGTCCATGAGCAAAGGTAGAGGGGAATGGTACGGCCATTGGCAAGTTTGGTATGGCCATGGTGGCAAATAGATTTTTTCTTTCAGGGCACCTTGAAACAAGTTTTGTACCTAGGGGCTATGCTACCAGCATCCCATTGCGGGTTTTGTACCTGACTACATGCCCAGTTTTCCAAATGGAGGATTCCGTTCTGATTAGGTGATGGCAAGGTTGGTATTTCTTTGGGGGGGTTCAGAGGGGCTGGTGACGAGGGAGTACCTCAGAATGGAGAGGTTAAGGTTTGATCTCAACAGAATCAAGGTAAATGCAATAGGAACTCGGTGTACATGAAGAAGTAGAACTCCGATCATCATCCCCATCACTCTCAACATCAGTAGTAACCCCACGGCTCACAAAAGAAGAAGGGTAAGCAGGAAGAACCGCCCAGGTTGATCCTCTACCAAGAAGCAACCGCCCTCTAGGAATGTCAATAACACAATCAGTCTTCCATATCCAAGGTTGCCCTAAAAGAAGCTCGTACTGGCCAGGTCGTGGACTAAGCCGCAAAACATAACAATCAATCTCCACCATACGCCCATAGCGACAGTGACTGGCAAACCCTGGATGAAACCCTCAGCTCTCACTGGTCGATGATCACCCATACGCAAACTAGTAGTAGGAACTCCATTGAAAGATAACCCCAACTTGGAAAAGAGAGAATAACTCAAAACATTGACGCCTGATCCTCCATCAACAATAGCATGTGGAATCACTAGCTGTTGCTGGTGGATCATGCACTCCACTCGAGGACACTCACGCTCAACAAGAAGGGAATCCACTTTCTAAACAACATGAGCTGTAGCGGCGCTGTAAGGGCTGCTTCGCTTTTTTTTTCTTGCTCACAGCACAAAGGTCGATGACGATTAGTATGGCGTCCTTCACTAGTTATTGCTCACAGAACCTAGGGCGGCAAAGATTATGGTAACATTCTCTCTCTATTGAGGCGCACGCATGTGCATTGGCGACCGACAACGATTCGATTCAAGCTTGCATGGCGACGATTCGAATCTAATGTTGCATGGCAATTTTCAGCCATTAAGGTTTAAAACCTTTTAATAATTAAAGTGGGCCAAGCCTAGCCACTAAGGTTTAAGGCTTTTTAATTTTAAATGGACCAAGCCCGGTGTCCCACGCCATGGCCGCTCGTGAAAGCTTGCATTGCCTGCACAATTCACCCCCCCATGCCAAGACCAAGTGAGAGTGTCGAGCGGGATGCATGAATGATGGAAACACGATGTGCTCAAAAAAATGCAACAACGGTTTAAACCATGGCCAACCCTTCCCTTTCAATAATGGTATAATTTATCTCAGCCTCGTTTAGTTGGCAGCAGCTGGCAAAGCTGATGGTGGGAAAATCCATCTTGTGTTCACAAGGTTGGGCTAGCACACATCCAATAGCTAAGGTAGAGGCGTCGATGTGGACATGAAAGATAACGTCCCAATTGGGGGACCTTAGAATAGGAGCACTAGCCAAGGGAGCACTAGCCAAGGCTTTCCTGAGGATGGTATAAGCTTGTTGGCATTCCTTCATCCACTTGAAAAGAATCAAGAGTCTTTAAAGTGGTCGAGCTATGTCAGCATACATAAAAAATGAAACGTCAATAATAGCCAATATGTCCCATGAAACGTTGGACTCCCTTGGAATTGGTGGGGGGGCAACTCAAGGATAACCCACACCTTGTTATCATCCATGGAGACAATGTGTCCCAGGAAAACTCCATGTCTAACCTTGTTGTTGGGAGACAACATGTCCTAGGATAACTCCATGTCTAACCCAAAACTAGAATTTGAGTGGGTTCAATGAAATGTGGTACAACATGTACCTTTCCTGCACCTTACGTAAACAATCAAGGTGTGCCTTCCGCAAGGAGTTGACACAAAGGTCATCCATAAAGACCTCACAGAATTTTTGAAGATATTCCTTATAGGCCATGCACATTAGTCCACTGGAAGGTATCGGGAGCATTGATCAGCCCAAAGGGCATGATGCGATATGCATAAGTTCCCCATTCTATGGAAAAGGTTGTTTTGTGTTATCCTTGGGGTGTCGATCAACACCTGGTTGTAGCCGGAGAATCCATCAAGGAAGTTGTAGGCTTCTTTTCCTATGACACGTTCAAGCACGTGCTCTGTGAAGGGTAAGGGACAATGATCTCGTATGGTGTGAGGTCCACGCACACTCTTACCTCCCCTTTTTTTTGGGCACTATCACTATGGGTGATACCCATTTTGTGTGCTCTATTTTGTAGATGAATTCGGTGTCAAATGAGTCTATTGATTTCTTCCTGGACCATCTTGGAATACTTCGGGTTCATAGGGTAAGCCCTTTGTTTGATCGGTCTCGCTCCATTGACCATCCGAATGGTGTGGTTAACTACTTCAGGAGGTACACCCTTCATATCCGTGTACTTCCAAGCAAAGCAATCCTGGAATTTTGTGAGTACAGCGAATGAGCTCAGTCTTTGCCTCGGTAGAGGGGTCATCTCCAATGTATACTGGCCTCCGGTCTTCACCCAAGCCTACCAGGTTGATTTCCTTACCTTGGTTGGACCATCATATGAGAGGTCCCTAGTTGTCCTTTTGTGAGAGCAGTGGCTCCATTAGCGAGTTCTACCAATAATGTTCTATCATCAATGGGGCGGTGCTCCCCATTTTTCCCAGCATTGTTTGGTATTAATACTCACTCCTGCTCCCCCGTCTAGGATTACTATGACCTGGAGGCCATCGAAGGTTATTGACAATGCAACATTGAACTCATCACCTTCAAAGTATTGTCCAAGCTTATTTACTCAAACTGTGGGGGTGTCGGTGATCTCGTGGGGTTAAATTTAATCTTCCTTGGACTCATTAGAGCTGTCAAGCTCTATGGATTCTTGCATGCCTACCCTGAGGCATCCCTCCATCCAATCTTTCATATCTTTCCATAAGTGTGAGATCCCATTGCCCCCTCCGCGCACCGGATTCGCGATTGCTGGCAGCGAAAGCAACTCCCTCTTGCACGGGGTAGGGTTTCCCACTCAGGGCCTCTCCCTTGAATGTCCGGGCATGAGACTAAGCTGGTGGTCATTCCTAAAACCAAAATCGAGAAAATTTCCCATGCCCCAAAGACGAGGACGATTCCACCATTTTGAATTTCTTAACAAAATTTTCTAACAAGGTCAAGTTACTGAACTAACCTTCATCTGAATAAACCATATAGAAGGAAAACTATTACAGACTTAACTTGAAGGAATCAACGCTTTTTTCCTAATTGAATTAGGCATAGCCATTGATCTATTCATTTGAGAAGTCTTCAGGTTATTATTTATCTATTTGAGTTCTAAGCGTATTCTTATTGATCAATTTTATTATTAAAACTCTACTGATTCCAGCCTAACCCCATCCGGCCCATAGGTTAGCCACCGCCCAACTACTGGAATTGGTAGAACCAAACAAGTACTCACCCACCCATAATTGAATGCCTTTCTTAACTTTTTCTTTAGAATACAGATACGCACACTCCTCTTTAAACTTTAACTTTTAAAACAATCCATTAAAAAATAATTATTGGTTACAGATGTCATAACTCAAAATTTCCATTCAATCCTTATTTCTCACAAAATAGTATCACTCTAGACTCTCCGTTTTGAGACAAGCAGGTCAACAACAAGATCCAGTAATAGATTACAATAATTTTCTCACCATCAAACATATATATATATTCTATGACATATGCATGGGTGTCCTAAGCACCGCGAGCTCGTGCATCGCCTAGTCAGAACCCTCTAGGATCCTCCTTAGGTGTCCTGGCACTTCACTCAGGGACTGCTTCGTCGGCCCTCGCCCATCGTACCGGAAGCACACCATTTTACACACCATACCTAGGCTGGTCAAGACTTGGGCAAGTTTTTGCTGCGTGAGCCGTCCTTTGAACTCCCCCCGGCCAACTATTGCAACCGAACTTCCCTTAGAAAACACATATACCAAATGCTCCCTCCAGCATTCTGGCGTAAGACAGCCCTTAGGGTTTCTATGTAAGTTTTTAGTTTTGATTTTCTTTTGAATACAATGGGTATATCTTAATTCCGTATCCCAAGACTTCTAGATCACAGGTCTGGATTTCCAAGCTGAAATCCTCGAATTCTGAATTCTTGATCCTCAAATCAAAATCAAAGGTCTCAACTTAGTTTCAGATTCGGTGGGTGATTTGAGTGTGGATTACTGAACTGGTCACATCGTCTTTTCTTGAAATTGACGAAGTAGTTACGTCTTGGTCATAGTTTGATTCAGGGTTTGAGTTTGGAAAGGTTCTCCCTGAACTATCTTTCTCGAAGGGTATTATTTCAATTACTACTTTACTGAATTTCATTCATTGAGTATTTTGCTTAGCTGAATTCAAAACTAGTCCACAAATTCCTATGAGGAATAAATTAATCATTTATCTAAAATTCTGACTTCGAGAGTTTTTCTAAATTTTCTCATTACCATCCTAGAGAATATGAAATAGAAGAATTTTCTTTCATAGAGTATTTACTTATTCATTTACCAATATTCATGGGATTTAAACATAGGATTAAAGAGAACTCTTATTTTGATATAAAAATTTCGTATGCATCTATTTATGCATGAAATCCAACTTCTATGGAAATAACACTTTTATATAAAAGGAAATCCTTTTATGCATCTATTTATGCATAAAAAATCAATATTGATGAAAGTAACACTTTTATAAGAAAAATTTCTTTTATGCATCATCTTATGCATAAAAAGCAATAATGATGAAAGTAACACTTTTATAATAAAAAAATTCTTTTATGCATCATCTTATGCATAAAAATCAATAATGATGAAAGTAACACTTTTATAATTTAAAAGTTTATTTTATGCATAAAAATCAATAATGATGAAAGTAACACTTTTATAATAAAAATTTTCTTTTATGCATCATTTTATGCATAAAATCAACAATGATGAAAGTAACACTTTTATAATTAAAAAAATTATTTTATGCATAAAAATCAATATTGATGAAAGTAACACTTTTATAATAAAAAAATTCTTGTATGCATCTTTCTATGCATAGAATTTAAATCTAATGAAAATCACTCTTTTATAATAAAAACATAATCAATATGCATCCTTCTATGCATAGAATTTAAATCTAATAGAAATAACACTTTTGTAATAAAAATATTTCTACTATGAATTTTTCTATGCATAGAGTGAAAATAACACTTTTAGAATTACTAACTGCAGACTTGGGGATCCTGAAATTCCGATTCCTTGAACTTTATTTCCGTGAAGGTCACGGAAGAAAATGGTTCCATTATGACAGTGAATGTCAGCTTGATTTTTGCGGAGCCAATCCATTCCAAGGATCCTGTCGAAAACTCCCACAGGTATAACTTTGAACTGACAGTCAGTTAAATTCCCATCTACATTAAACTGAATACAATCTGTCTCAAGGTGAGTGAAAAGAATCTTCCCACTTGCCAATTCAACTTGCATAGGTTTCCCTGATTTCTGATCTAAGACTAGATTACACAAGCATCCAGGGGAAATGAAAGAATGAGTACTGCCTGAATCAATCAAAAGCTTAAAAGGCTTACCTTGATACTCAGCTGGAGTATGAATGACAGAAAATTGACGGTTTAGCCCTTGGTTTTCAATTGCTACATAAATCTGTCCTCTTTCTTCTTCCACTACTTATGCTATTGTGACTGCTCTGGCTGCTGTAGTCTAAGGCAAAACTCTTTCTCTTTGGTTGCCCCAGTTCTGGGAAGGAGTTCTGAGGCTACTCTGGACAGAGGCAGACGGCTAAGCTGGAGTTCTCCTGGGATTGCCTTGATTTTGACGAGATGGACCCTGATTTAACTGATAGAAAGGGGTTGGTTTTTGCACTCTCGGTCCTTGACTTCCCTGTCCCCTTTTACATGGCAAGAGTCGGGCATTCTTTTAGCTGGTGACCAAAACCCTAGCATCCAAAACATCGGTTCTCACTTCTGAGCTCATCCCTCTCTGAATCCTTGAAATAGGTGGGGCTCCTGAGAAAGTGTTCTAGGGGAAGGGTCTTCCTTCACTTCTCAATCTTCCTGCATCCTGATTCTGAATTGGGCCTTGCTGCCTCTTTGGGGGAGAAAAGGTTGAAGTACTTCCCGGGGTTTGGAATCTTTTAAAGTTAGAGGGTGCTGGCTTTGGCGGGACCTTAACAATAAAGGCTTTGGCAAAGTCTTTTGCCATTCTTACTACTTCGGCAGACAGGTTTGGCATTCTTTACTAAGGTGTCCAATGGCTCATTCATTCCTCGAATGAATCTGGCCATCTGCTGCTCTTCATCCAATTGTGGGAAATATTTGAGGAGAAGGGCAAAAGCTTGATGGTACTCTTCAATTGTCTGGCTATCCTGCTTTAGTTCCAAGAACTCATTCATTTTAGTTTCAAGGAAGCCCGGAGGACAAAACCTCTTTCTGAGGTAAGCTTTAAGATCGGTCCAGGTCTGGGTATTCCGATCGAGACGATTAGTCTTGCAGTGATTCCTCCAAGCGACCCTAGTCGTTTTTTTCCACAATCTTTATCCTGGCGAGCCATCTTGCTTCTTTCATTGTAGTAGCCAGTTACATCAAAGTATTCCTCCATTGCCTCAATCCACTTTTCCACTACTTCACCTAACTGCTCCCCTTCACCCTTGAAGCGACCAGGTTGGGATCTGTGCAGGGCTTTTCGAACATCCAGATCTAACTCTTCGTCATATCGGTTAGAGGATCCGGTTGCCTTGCGCAGGCCGTGCGCCTCATGGTGGCTGACAAAACGAGATTTTCATCAAGTTAACTTTGACAATAGATTTTTTATTATTTAATTTTTGTGATTTATTCTTTAAAAGATAATTATTTCATCATACATCATGAAACAAGATTTACTCTGATAATTTTATTAACTATATTCACAATCGTGAAAACAATTCGATTTTTTTTTTGCAAAACATCGTTTATTATTATCAAAAGTTTTCGATATATTCATAGAGCATCACGGCTCCCAAAATCACGGCCTCAATCGTATATGCATAAAGAAGCGAAACTGCGAAGGAGACATGCCATGGTACACATTGTTTGGGACATCATAGCATAGCGGAGGCTACACTCCAACCCACACACTTTGTCAATCCGTGAATGCAACCCGGTTAGCGCATAGAGGCTATCCCGAATGGGAGAAGATGAATTAACCACACACTAATGACTTCTAGTCCTACTCAATCCTTCTTCATCACTCAAGCAATCAATCTAACATAATCAAAGCATCAAGATTAGGCTACACTTAAGCACAAAAATGCAACTTATGCAAAGAATCTAACATGCAAAGAGCTATCACACAAGCCTCAACTACACATCATTTCATGCACAAGCTTCATCACATGCACTCTACAACTCACAAATCAAAACATCATTAAGAAATCTAGATTAGCAAGTGTGTAGACCAAAACCTCATATCATTGAAAATGTAGAGAATAGAGAGTTCAAGATTGAAGCAAGAATGGAGAGCCTTGGGAGAGCACATGAGAAGGAGCTATGGAGCAAGCTCTCTCTATGAGCCTCTCAACCAAATGACCAAAGAGTCCTCTCTAGCTCTCAAATGGGCCACCTTTTATACAAAAATTCTAGAACTCCCAAAAGTTTCCATGTGGGATTATTGTCAAGCCCTTTCCCACATTCATCTACAACTTGGAACTCTTTTCAAGAGCCCTAAGTGTCTTTTTTGTTGCATCCTTGTATTGATCTTCATTCATCATGCAACACTCCCCCCTTCCTATTTTGCGCACGTCCTCGAGCGCGGTAGTAGCAAGAGCTGCAACAAAAAAACAAAGGATACAAGTAAAGTCTTTTATTGAAAAAAAGAAAAGAAAAGAAAAGAAAAGAAAAACCAGCAATGATAATTTCACACGTGAGCATATAAGTGCAAGGCTGATTAAAGTTTTAATGAGTACTAAAATAGGTGAGTAAAGACTAGTCAAAGTGAGACTTAAGTGGTAGATAGTGCTATGCAAAGGCAAGTGTGCTTTGTACACTGCCGGTTATGACCGCAGTCTCAATGTCCTACAAGTATGTAAGTTATTCCTAAGTGGCAAACCTACTCCTAAATATGAGCAAAGGTGATTGGAACTTTTTTTTTCTCCCTTTTTCTTTCTTTTATGACATAAGGAGTATCCCTTGAAGATGAGGGCATCGGTCTCGAGGGCCCATAGTGTACCCCAGAGTCCTACCAACATCTATCAAGGCGATAGATTCCTCAAAGGTCTTTTTCTGAAGCTTTTAGACATCAATGTTCACCCCATGGAAACCAAGGCATCGGCTATAAGGTGCTAAGACAACCCCAGGTCCTACCAAGCATTCCTCATGGTTGTAGACACGTCATGTCTCAATTCACTTTGTATATATATTTTTTTAGGGTATATTTTCGTAAATTTTTATTACTCCTAGCACCTAGCTCATATCTAAGAGGTAGCTACCACTAGGGATAACTAATATACCTTGAAAGCATAAGAACTTGGCATATTCCATTGGTATATATCCTACACTGTCTTTAGATAGAAATATCTTTTACTAAGTCTCCTAAGAGTCTAGAATTCACTCACCATATTTTAACAACTAATCAAAAACTTAAACCAGCCAACATTGTGTGAACATGCAAACCATATATTCGAAAGATAAGAGCACATAAAGAAATAAAGATTAAGATCTGAATACACCTGTTGTAGTGCCCTGTTGATGTTGTTCGTTTGCATTGATGCATTGCTGATTTTGTGCAGATTGCTCCTCCTTGATCTTTGTAGGCGTAGCATGTCTCCCCCCTTCCTAATTTGTGTGCACGATAGGTGGACTATTGGGGCGTGTTTGATGCTCTTGTTTTAGCGGAGATCTCTGCAAAATTTTTATTAACAAACAAGAAAAGAAAAGAAAAGAATAAAATTTGCCATTGGTGCCAATCACCGAATATAGCCGAGGGGAAAAACCCAATGGGAGAAAAGTGCCCTGGCTTGTCGATCTTATTATGGAGTCACTGAGCTTACCCTTGCGCTGGTGGTGGATCCGTGTCCTCGTCTGCTGGAAAGATGGTATCAATTTCCTCAGGATGCAGAGACAACCCCTCACAAAAACCGGCCTCTGGAGAAGGTGGTAGAGGAAGGAGTGCTTCCTCACTAAAATATGGCATTGGTTCTATGGGAAGGTTAATCAGACAGTTTCGATTTTGGAACTGCGCAATATAGGTACTCATATTGATCCAATATTGACATGTTGAGGCTTGGGGAAGGAGGGCTTGCAAGATCGGTGGTTACAAGTCATTTAAGCTTGTATCCCTCCATTGTTGTGCTTGAACCTCCTCAGGTAATCTACGTTGATTTGGTCCTCTCTCTGGTATTCTCACATTAAGAAGATTATGGCGTTGGGGTGTAATTCCCACAATTTGCTTCATTAAGCCCGTGCCATATCGTCTAAAGTAAGAGCGGCATATCCAGCAAATATGTGAAGCTTCTCCTAATACGAGCCGTGCACACTCTTGACAATGTGGAAATGGGTGATGCTGTTGATAGAATAACGTGACAAAGTGATGCCCACAACAATTTTCACCTAAGGGAGCACTATAACCCCCGCGATGATCAGGTCGAGTACTATCAGGGTCAATGCATGGTGGACATGTATCTCGCCAAATATCCATCAGAAGTTATCTGGACGTAGAACAATGAAATTTAGAACACTCATATCCATCATGACAATTCCAATCAAAAACAAGATTATCTCAAAGAGAACACATCTTCTAAAGGCATAAAGAACTACATTATTCAAACATTGATTTAGCAAAGAGCTTTAATTGTAGTGTTAATGCCTTATCTTTAGTTTTTGGTATATCCTTTTTAAGAGGTGGAAACTTTAGCAATTGTCTTGGAATTTGAGCAAGATAAGAGGATTTAGGCATTGAAATGCTAGAATCTATGCTTAAATGAGACTCATTTGGACTTGTCGTAGGTACACAAGTTGATGGTTGAATTGTGTAACAAGGAGAAATCGGGACAACCGGTGTTTCAATACATGTTTTAGGAAGATCAACACAAGTAGTTTTGTAGGTGCTATCACAGCCACCTTTCCTTTCTTGAAGAGTTTGTGTTGATTTCTTTTGCACCCACTGATATGGAAAATCAAGGGTGGCATTTGGAATCTTTCTGAAACACTCTGTTACCGCTAGCAAAGCATGGCATTTTGGAAGCCAAATTGCTGTTGCACCCTCATAATAGCCTTGTGCTTTAAGAACATGTTTTGGGACCCATCGAGTAACAATCCAAGTTTTAGGCTTGGAAATGATGTGCTTCTTAAGAGGCTTAGCAACTGGACTAGATGGTACAAGTTTGTACGCATCTTTGGGTAGCCACATTGATAATTCCTTCTCGCCCGGCCTTCTTTAAGCAGCAACTAAAGTAGTTGGAACATGCCAGCCATGGCCCTCACTTGAGTACTCATCAATTATCCACATCATTTGTTTTGGAGCTTCAAGAGCAGATTTTGAAAGTGGGTTTTGTAAGGTAGAAACATCACCCTTTTGACACGATAAAGCTCGTGGTGTAGCAGATTCCAAGATGCAATCAGAATCAATTTGCGACTTGTATTGTCTATTCTTCCAATCTAATGAGCAATTGGTAGCACTTAACCACGATCTACCGAGAACAACCTCTACTACTGCCTTGGACTTACGTGCCACATAAAAGGGCACTGACATCTGGTGATCCTGAATGGTCGTCATAATGACACATTTTCCCTCTATAGGGTTATCTTCTCTTGAGAAGCTTCGTAGGTCCACAGGAATTTGCACAAGTGGTGGTTGACCCAAGGCTATCCAGGTGTCAAACAAGAGAACATTATAATCTGCACCAGAGTCAATTAAGGCAGAGACAAAGTAGGTAGTCTCATGAAGATGAAGGCACACTTGAATATTGAATGGATCGACATATGGCTCATCACTAGCCAACTGTATGGCCAACATAGAAGCTTTGCGACGCTCCTTGGCTTTTGCAACTCTAGCTTTAGCCTCCTCTTGAGCCTGACGTTTAAGTAGGTCAAGTGCTTCTTTCCGTGTTTGTGCAGCATGCATCTGTTGAAGCATGGCTTCAGTTAATGGTTCATTGTATTTCTTGAGACGACTTCCATTAATGAAGTTAGGCATTTGCTCACCTTCTAGTGTCTCTAAACGCACTGCACCACCTGGAGTAAGCTCATTAATCACAAACGGTCCTAGGCCACGTTTCTTGAGCTTTCTCTTATGCTTCTTAAGTGTGTACAAGAGCACAAGGTCTCCTTTTTTGAATCGGCCAGTTGTTACATTTCTATCATACCATTTCTTCTGTCTCCTCTTCTCGGCATACATCCCCATTACCGCCAATAAGCGGGTCTCATCAAGCTTTTCCAATTTGTCAATGCGTTGTGAAAGCTCATGACCAGTCCAATCCAATTGTTTAGCTACTCGTAGAGTAGGTACAAGAAATTCAATGGGAAGAATTGCATCTAACCCAAAAGCAAGTTCAAATGGGGTTGTGCCCACAGATGTTTTATAGGCTGTCCTATATGCCCAAAGAACTGAGTGCAACTTTTGCTCCCAATCAGTCCTATGTCCCTCAACAATCTTTGTTAGTGCTGTGCAGAGAATCTTGTTAGTACTCTCGGCTTGTCCATTGGTCTGGGGATGATAGGGTGCAGAACGCTTGTGAATTACCATAAATTCTTGAAGCAAAAATTCTATGACTTCATTTACAAAGTGTACACCTTGATCACTAACGATCTCAATAGGTAAGCCATAGTGTGTAAACACGTACTCATACAAGAACTTGGCTGTGGTTCTGGCATCATTTTTAACTGTTGCCTTTGCCTCTACCCATTTGGTCAAATAGTCGGTTGCGACTATAATATATTCTGCATGCATGTTACGAGCTGGAGGTTTAATGGGACCGACAAAGAGTAAATACCCCATTTTGCAAAAGCACGTGTGCTTAACATAGGCCGCAATGGCATATTGTCCTTTGTGATGGGAGGTTTGGTCCTTTGACAATCGTCACAACGTTTCACATATTCTTCGGCATCCATTTGTAAGGTTGGCCACCAAAGCCGAGACCACCTAATCAACTTAACTGTGGTATTGCTAGAAAAGTGTCCACCCCCAACACCTGCATGTGCATGAGTTAAGATTTTCAGATAGTCAGCTTCACATACACACATGCGTAAGTTGCCATCCTTGCCCCTCTTGTAGAGTTGGCCCTCTATCAGCATATAGTTTGCCGCTTCAATTTTAATAGCATGCTTTCGATGTTTAGGAATTGTTTGATCCAAATGACCATGCTGAAGATAGTCCACAATATACTTACTCCAACTTGGTGTAGTTGAAATTTGGAATAATGTGACATTATGAATTGGCTTCTGAATTTCACATGAAGCACAGTTACGAACAAATGTTTCAGCATCTGCATGCATGGTAGGCCACCATTGCCCATCTTGAGATATACGTCGCACACAAGTAGTAGCTGATGCATGGATTCCATCGATACCCGCATGTGCCCATTCCAAGATCTCCTCATATTGGTCGGGGTTAGGTATAAGCCTCAACACTCCATCATTACCCTGACGATATAATCTCCCTGAGATTAACTTGAATGGTCGCCATAGGTCCACATTAGGACCCGCTAGTTGTATCTGCCCACTTGTCAGAATTTCTAAAATGGATTCAGACCATCTAGGAGCTGTCTCCACAAGGAAAAGTGTTGAATCTAACATATCATCATCAACACCCACAGGAGCTTCTCCAGAGGTGATTCGAGACAAATGATCTGCCCTTAGATGAGTTGTTCCTTTTCGAACTGCAACTTCAAAATCAAACTCAAGAAGGATGATAAACCACCTTACAATCCTTCCAATTGCACAAGGTTTATTCACCAAATATAGCAATGCTTGATGGTCCACAAAAAATATGAATTTGTTTGCCAAAAGGTAATGGCGAAACTTTTTCACTACATATATCATGGACAATCCTTCTCTTTCTGTTGTGGTGTAATTCTTCTCAGCATTGTTCAACTGTCGACTAGCATATGAGATTGGGAAATCCTTATTATGTTCTCCCGATTGAGCCAAAATACATCCAATTGCAAAGTTTGAAGCATCAATATGGACATGAAAGATTTGGTTCCAATCTGGTGCCCGTAAGATGGGTGCCGTCACTAATGCTTGCTTCAACTTTTCAAAGGATTCCTCACACTCATCAGTCCAATTAAACTTTACAAGAAGAGCATATAATGGTCTGGCTAGGACAGCATACATGTAGATGAATCTACGGTAATAGCCACAATGTCCCATGAATGTTTGTACCCCTTTAGGGTTGATAGGCCGAGGTAATGAGACAATGACATCAATTTTATCCATATCTGTTGAAATCCCATTGCGAGAAACAATATGGCCCAAAATTTTCCCTTGTCTTACCATGAATTTGCACTTGTCAGGATTCAAGCATATACGATAAAGTTGACACTTTTGAAACACAAGTCTCAGGTGTTCTATATGATCATCACGCTCTTGTGAGTGAACACATAAATCATCCATGAAAATCTCAAGAAATTGCCTAAGGTACTCCTTGAATACATGACTCATTAACCGCTGAAAGGTTGCTGGTGCATTTGTTAGACCAAATGGCATAACACGATAGGCAAAGATGCCATCTTCAGTAGCAAAGGCTGTCTTGTGTTGATCCTTTGGATCAATTGACACTTGATTGTAACCGGAGAATCCATCCAAGAAACTATATGCCTTTTTCCCAGCAACTCGTTCCAGAACATGATCCGTGATTGGAAGTGGGTAATGATCACGCACAGTAGCTGCATTTACCTTCTTGAGGTTTACACATACTCGAAGTTTTCCATTTTTCTTGGGCACCACTACAATAGGGGAGACCCATTCAGTGTGTTCAATCTCATAGATAAATTCTGCCTCTAAGAGCTTGTCTATTTCTTCCTTTATCTTCCGTGCGAAGTTTTCATTGTAGGTATAAGGACGTTGCTTGGAGGGTTTTGCATCCTCTCGCAATGGTATTGTATGCTGACATATGCTTGGATCAACTCCTTTGAGGTCTTTATAACTCCAAGCAAAAACATCGTGATACTCCTTTATTGTTTGTATTAATAACTTCTCCTCATCTAAGGACAAGTCTGTGGCAATCCACACATAGCAAGGCTCTTCTCCTGGCTTAGCAATATCAATCTTTTTTGCATCTTCTGGACCATCGTATGAAATCCCTCGCATGCTCGGTTTTTGTCGCATGGGCTGTTGAAGAACAATCTTCCGATCTTGAAGAGTGTACTGTGTGAAATTGGGAGGAACATTGAGACCTTGTTCATGTCCACTTGAGTCTTCACTCATTGAAGACCATGCGGTTTTGAGCTCTCCTTTGCCATCTTGCATCTGAGTTTTTTGTTCAACCGTTGACTTTGCACTTCCGACACTCTCTTTTGAATCGGTTTTAGACTTGAGTTTTGGTTTTTGTTTCTTCGTTTTTTTACGATTTTTGCTAACAGTTGTTAGCTTTTCCCCTGCTTGGAATCCATCTGATCGTCTTATTTGGTCTTTGATACTGTCTTGTGCTTGGACATAGTATAGATATCCATTCTTTCCTGAGAAGTGAGGTGGTGGTCGAGAGTTTTCACTCTTAGACTCCTCCTTTTCTTTTTGTAGTCTCTCACGTTGTTCCCGCTCATCTTGTCTACTGATTCTCTTATGGCTCTTACAACATTTACGTTTAGGTCGGCTTCGAGGGATCTCTACCTGAACCTCCCTTCCTCTCAAGAGTAGGCGTGCCTTTCCTAACTCATCCTCAGGGATTGTCACATCATTATTAAAATTAGAGTCCCAGCCATCTTCCTTATCAGCATCATTAGCAGATTCGAGTGTCACATCCTCCACTGAGACTTCCTCGACATGCATAGCTGTTGTGGATGTATCTCTATAGTACAAATCATCTAGAAGGGCACGTGGTTGTACCATTCGTATAGGAATAATATCATATCCATCTGAGTCACAAAATTGAATTGGCTTCGGTAAAGCACATGTCGATAATGTTGCAAGGACATGACTCCATTCTAATGGATCAATTAAATGCTCAGGGAAGGGTTGTGGAATGTATGCCTCGTCTGATACACTTCGATTGCCCTTAAGTCTCTCAGTGTTGAAATCCCTACATGAGGCTCCACACATCCACAGATCTTCTCGCCCATCGGACAATGTAACTCTTGAGCCCTCAGATGAAGCAAAATCAAACTCATCTATTGGAGACCTTGTTACATCACGATATGAGTGATTCCTTAGGTTGACCCTTGTGATGACAGAATCAGGTCGGAGGTACAAATAATTGTATCCCCAATCTTGAATCATTTGAAATTGTCGCATGAATGGTCTACCCGATATCACTTCATAGTTTGGATGTTTTTCAAAATCCACTACTGCAAAGGTGTGCTCATATTCAATCCCACATGTGGTGACCAATATGTTCTCAAGCAGCCCAAGGGGATGTTCTAAGCTTCCATCTGCTAGCTGCAAGCGCATCCTGGTACTCCTAATAGCTGGTTTGCCCCACTTTTCCCAAATGGACCTTGTCACAATGCCCACCCCCTGCACCACTATCAAGTATTGCAGTTGAAGCTACTTTTCGCACTTCTAATGGGAGGGTAGCATTTCCCTGATCGTCCTCACAAAATTTTCCTACTTTGTTGATAGGAACTGGCATAACATGCTTTGTCTCAGGGTGTATAGTACACTCATGGTGACCCTTTTGTAGCAATACCTGCTCTGACAAACATGTGGCAATATCATTCCACAACTCAGGTCGAATTTTTATCAAATCAAGCAAAGGTAAGGTACAAGCCACTGGTGCTGACAAAATAGCTTGCACCATACTCATATCCTTCTCCTTTGTCAACCTTTTATGCATGGAGGGTATCCTCAAGGTTTGAGAACAGTTCTCATATTCTCCCAGATATGATGGTAAGGTTTTCATTGTATGCTTACTTCTGGGAGAAACAATAGTTTGAACTTCCTCCTGGATGCTTGGGCGTCCAAAGTTGTTTTCCGTGCCCCTGGTAAAATCCACCTCAGAGAATGGAGGCGAACTAATAGAAGACATGTTCTCATTAACTTTCTCATGAACTGCGGCCCACATCTCATTTGCCATGTCCTCATTAGCATCAATAACTTCATCATTGCATGGGAAGACAAGGCTAGGTGGTGGCAGATTACCCCCTTTCAATTGGGTGTCAATTGGTGCAGACCTTTCGCTATGAGCTTGTGAAATGAGCTCACTTTTCATTTCCCGACTCGATGACACTTCTGGTATGGTTTCTAATGTTGGCTTAAGAGAGGTTGGGCCCCGAGGAATAGGTGGTGGTGGCCCCTCAAGTATTGACTGAGCTTCCCTAATGAGTTGCTGATGTACAGCTAGATTGATCTTCTCCTCACGAGAGTTTGGGTATTCTTGAAGCTTCTTGGGTAGCTCAGATAAAGCTGCAATGCGACTTCTATGAGCATCAATGATGGCCTCTAGAGTCTCATTCACTTTATCCACAAAAATAGAACCCCCATAACTATCCTCAGTCGTACTAGCCTCATTTTGTTTAGCACTAGGCTTAGGTTGAGGTTGATGTTCCTCATGCACTTCTTGGGATGTAAAAGTTTGATCCCTCATGTTTTGTTTAGAGGCTTCTTGAGAACTAGTGGATGTACTTTTAGTTTGCTTGTTTCGGTTCTTCTTCCTCCTAGTGGTCTTTTTTCTATTGGACTGTACGGTCTTGTCCACTAGATTTGTCTTTGCATCCCTAGTTCGAGGTGTCTCATCAGTTTGTATTTCGGCATTTCGTGTCTGTGATCTAGTCATGACTCTAAGTGGCACGACATCCTCATTCTCAGATGAAGGTGGTGATGGAACTGTGCCTACAAGGTTGAGTGAGACCTTTGGTTGAGAGGTGCCCTCCTCATGTGGTTTCAGCAGACAATCCTTTGGGAAGTGTTCTACATAACACCCTAAACAATATCTTTCAATTGGTGGAAACTGTTGTACTGTTGTATTGGACCGAGATGCTTGCCTTGAGCGATGTGGACAATCACGAGCCCAATGGGGTTCTCCGCACTCATAACAGGGGCCCATTGGTTTGGCCTCTACTTTCCTTGGCTGCCATTGACCTGAGGGGCCTGGAGTCCTAGGTTGGTAGCCGCCTAGCAGCATTAAAGAGTTTTGTTCCCCTGGTTGAGTCTCCACCAGTGCTTGGCTTGGGTATGCGGGACTTTCAAAGATATTTTCTTTGGATGAATATGATACATATTCCTCCTCCACATAGCCTGGGTTTACCAAGTCTCTACACATATTTGAATTGTCGTAGTCAACAACCCTCACAGGAGTAGTCCCTAGAGCAGGAAGTTGAGCACCAAGAACAGGTCGTGCTTGCTCTTGTGCCATCGGTGGCTTACATTCAAAATTAGTATACTGTTGATACATTTGTGGAGCCACTCCACCCCTTGGCTACTCACGTTCCTGTCTCATTCTCGCAATGCGAGTACATTCCTGTGTGGTGTGGGTAAAGTTCCAAGCACAGGCTTGGCACCACTTTTTTGTGGGTTGGTTTGTGACTAGAGGAGAAAAGGTGTTACAATCCTCTGTTTTATGGTTACCGCCACATGCTCCACAAAGATGAGGACCTGTAGGAAGTACACTCCTCATTCTCTGCTGCTGTTGTTGTGGCTACATGGGTGGACAATAGGTCTATCCCAATCTCCGTAGTACTAGGTTAGCTATCTGGTCTGGATTTACTAGCGCACTAGACCCTGAACTTTGGTCATCACCCCACTGATCTCTAGGTTTCACCTCTGGGCCAGACCCATCTTGGAACTTGAAGTTATCGGTGAAATCCATAGCATCATGGCAACACTCATTGAAATTTGTATGTTTCTTCGCATAGAGATGTGTATGCAGTGTTGAATTTTTGAGTCCTTTTAAGAAGAGAGAAATTAATCGACTTTGGGCGGGCTTCTCATCTTCTGGGCAATGATTAATGTACTGTTCATTCTATTTACACAGTCTCTAACACTCTCATTCTCACCTTGCTTGAAAGAGTAGATGTGTGCTACCGTGTCATGTTGAATTCCCATCAAGGAAAAAGCAGCAATGAATCTCTCTTCCAAAACTCGTAAAGAAGATTTGTCTGAAGCCTCTAATGCCTGAAACCAAGCCAGGGCTTTTCCCTCAAGAGTGAGTCCAAAGCCTTCAATTTGAGTATGCTTATCAGCCACTTGCTCAGCTCGAACTGCTTGCCTAAATGCTGCTACATGGTCGTATGGATCTCCCGACCCTTCATACTTCTTTACCAGTTTCTGAAGAGTTGATGTCCTTACTTGTCTTGAATACTCATCATAGGGCCTACGGCCTCTCACTCTCAGTGGGAATTGTTCCTCTCTTTGGAAAGATGGTCCACATGTTTCCAAATTTGGTGTGGGTACCCTATTACCAGCCTCACCAAACCCCTCCAAAGATCTTGTCACCCGCATTTCATGAGGTGCATTTATGGGAGGCCGAGTTGGCTCCCCTCTCCTCCGATTGTCATAGTGAGAAAGATGTTGTTGTGGTGTGACTGGTGGTCGCACATTTGGTGTAGGACGATATCTTGGTGCTAGAGTTGGGCTACTAGCAGTGGTCCACTTGGATGTTGAAGGTCCCTCTCTAGTGAACTCTCGTAGGGGAGGAGCAACAGTTTCTCCAAGAAAGGCTGTCTCTCCTGGTTTGGCTGTATTTGTTGAGAACACTTCCATGAATAATGGTTGTCCTTTCCACGTGAGTTCCCGAATCTCTTTCCAATCTAAGGTTCGGTATTCACTGGCCCATTTATCAATTATTCTGTTCATGTGTCCTGCAAGCTTCTCAACTACCACCACATGAGCTAGAGGAAGATCTAGCTGTGGCAATCTAGTTGTGGCATAATATCCCTCTAACGAGTCCTTATAGACCTCTTGAAGTGGATCATCCTATAAGACCTTTGTCACTGGAATTTGTCGTACAAACTCCCATTGGCTTTCAGCCCCTTGATCCATTTTACTCTTGCCTTTCCTACCCCTTTCCAAATTTAGATCTACAAGAAGTAAATCATCTATGGATGGTTTTGAGGTCTGGGCATTGGAGGGTCCAGGTATGTCCGGCTCGATGAGCCAATCATCTCTAGACTCCCTTGCTCTGGTAAGTTCTGATAAGTCTAAGAACTCGGTTTTAGAGAGCTCCCCTAATTTGTCTACATTTTCTGGGTGGTAGGTGACTTCGTAGCGAACACCATCTCCACCCATGTACATGTTACCCTGGTCATTGACTAGAGGTGCTCTATCAAGTTCTGAGAAAATGTCTGCGATCTTAACAAGATACCGTTGTTGTGGATCCCTAAAGATCTCAGCTCCTTGAGCATTTGTGTAGACATATTGGAGTCTCACATTGAGTGTTAACCCCATGGTGTCGGCTTCAAATGGATTAAAAGATCTTGTGGGTGTTCTATTTGGGGCTACGGGATGACTATTTGTCGGCCCTAGATTGTCCATGGACAATGAACTAGTTGTTCTGGAGGAAAGGGTATCGGATTGGGATTCAGAAAGGGTTTCAGCAATATCTGCCAAATTGCCTACCGATTGGGTCCCACTTTCCTGCATAGGTACTCTAGAAGGTGCCCTAGGCCCTATGGCAGAATCTACAAGACGTCCCGACCCCAAGTGCATAAGGTCAAAATTTTTTTGGTTTTTTATGTGTTTTTGTTTTGTTTTGTTTTGTTTTGTTTTTGTTTTTTTATAAAATATATATATATATATATATGTATATATATATATATATATTTTAACCTACCTAATCACTAAATGCAACTAAAATGAGTATGTGTGGCGTAACTATCTATCCTATTTTTTTTCTATTATTATTTTTTTAAATGATTTTATGATTTTTATGTTTTTACTTTTTTTTTAAATTTACACGACCATGTGGTACATTACGACTTGCTGGATTTTCTCGAGCTCTTGCATCAGCCAGGTACAGAGGCTGATCAGGAACTTTTTGTGGTCTGGGCGGGACGGTCAGCCAGCTCGGGCAAAGGTTGCATGGGCAATTATTACACTTCCGCTGGCTCAGGGCGGTTTGGGCATTATAGATCCAGTCGATCAGAGCAGAGCCTTATTGGGGAAGCTTATTATTCGGGGGTTGCTTCCAGGCGCTGAGCCGTGGAAAGAGCTCCTCTTACAGCGACTGCAGGCTCGGGCGCCCCCTGCAAGGGGTACTTGGATCTTCATAGAGATGAGGAGGACAGGCCTCAGTAGAGGATGGGAGGACAGATTTCTTTAAGTATCCTGAGAGCTTGGGAGCTGCTGAGACCGGGGCTCTCTCAGCGGCCTCCTTCTTGTGTTGAGGAGCGGGCCAGGCAGCCGCTCATCTGGAGCCCAGCGGTTTGCACGGAGCAGGGTCATATGCTGGGTTCTCGGCCTCGTCTAGCCTGGGGACCTTTAGCGGCAGGCCCAGCTCGTAGTTTTGGAGACTAGCAGGCTTTCTGCAGTCTACCAGAGGAGGTGGAGAGACTGAGTCACTTCAGAGGGGGGTTGATTATAAGAGATGATATACAGGAGGCTCTCACAGAGGAGTGGTTCATGCCTCTGGAGCCAGTGGCCCCACGGTGGATGGGAGCCTTTACACAGTTGGAGATCCTGATTGCTGTCAGAGCTAGCACTGAGGATGGCAGATGCCTCTACTATGAGATTCAGGATGAGGGTAGACTCCAGAGAGTGGAGGTGGAGTCACCTTTGGTTGTAGAGTGCACCTTTCAGAGGATTCGGGTAGTGGCTGCCGCTTCTCGGAAGTGGCATATTGACCCCGACCCTGTTGATGTGCTCCCAGATTGGCGCATATGGGCATATGCAGCGCGCCCCTTGGCCCGGCTACAGTGGGACCTCGGGGAGTACGAGTGGCATGATCCTTATGCATCCCTTGAGGCCACAGAGATCACCTTTTTCCAGTATACTGTTCGGCTGGGAGGACGGCATATTTTGACGGCGAGGAGGACGGTTTCTCCAGCGACGGCGGCAGAGCGGGGCATTGGCGATTGCAGGGACTCTCACAGGAGTTCCTGGAGGATTTCTGGGCTCGGCTCTGGGCTAGTCGGCAGGCCCGCAGGATCTCGGCTTTTCAGTGGCTAGTCGCCCCCACAGGGGCTCAGCAGTTGGCACCTGGCTTGTTTACAGCGGTCTTTCGGCGGCCTGCGTTCGATGCGGCCACCCTATGGAGACACAGAGACATTGCCTTTGGGACTGCCCTCAGGCACAGCAGATTTGGCTGCGGATGCTGCGTATTCTGGCCCCCCTCTCTCCAGAGGGTATGTTTACGTGGGGTGCCGCTGCTTGGTCGACTTTGTCAGGGCCTGCTATGGGCTATGAGATGGAGCAGGGCAGTCAGGCCATCAGATTTATTAGGGGCCAGCCTCGCCTGGTTCCGGCACCGGATTTCTCGTCCGCCAGTTGGACACAGGAGAGGGATTTACGATGGGAGCTCCTCAGCAGCCTCACCATCTGGTTCACCTGGAGGGCCCAGTGTTTCACGGCCTTTGAGGGGAGACTGGAGCCACCAGCAGAGACTGTACGGGGGATTTGGCAGGAGTTGATCCACACCCTGTGAGGACAGTATGACCGCATCCGGGGCGACTCGAACGAGGCAATCTTGCGGCGCCAGGCTTTTCACACCACCTAGCGCAGCGGCCCCTTCTACACCTTACACACGGGATCCCCCCGTTGGCATTACAGGCCACCTGTTTGGCTATTCCGCCCCCCTATTGTATGATTTAGCCCCTCAGTCCTTAGTACTGATGCTTGTATTTTGCAGCACCTAGGGAGAGTCTCCCGGGCTGCCTTGCTGTATTCACTGCTCTTTTTCTCTTATGAGCAGGAGAGATCTTTTGTAGCCCTACGGGCGTTTTTATATAACTAATGAAAGGATCTTTTCTCGGAAAAAAAAAGGTGGTTTACTAAGTCCACTAGAGATCCCAAATGGCAAGTGAGAGAGTATCCCAATGGACTTTATAGTTGGATTACCTAAAATGAATAGAGGCCACGATTCAGTAGTAGGTTGACAAAAATGTGTCAGTTTATTCCAATAAAAATGGCAGTGACTACGTGTGCGTTAGCAAGGCTATTCATTGAAAATATCTATCGACTATATGGCTTACCTACCGATATAGTTAGTGATAGAGATACAAAGTTAAATAGTCATTTCTAGTGTGCTGTGTTCAAGAGATTTGGACACCATGCTAAGTACGAGTACGGTTGATCATCCTCAAAGTGATGGTCCAACGAGAGAGTCAACCAAGTCTTGGAAGATATGCTACGAGCATATCTAAGCAAAAAGCAAACCAACTGGGAAGAACATTTACCCATATTGGAATTCTCTTATAATAGTGCCAAACATTCAACAACAAGGTTTAGTCCATTTATGTTGATGTATGGTTTTCAACCGTGAGCTCTAGTGGTTGGCCGTTGGACTCAAGAAAGAAAAGATGCAAAAGGTTAAAGATTCATGAGATGGTAAAATTCGCGAAAGATAATGTTAAGAGAGCATAGGACTGTGCTAAACATCATGTAGATAAAGATCATAGACAAATCATCTTTGAGGAAGGTGATAAAGTGTTTTTAAAGGTTCCCAAATACTCCAAATCTTTGAAAATGGGGAGAAGTCCGAAGCTATCTTCAAGGTATTGTGGTCCATTCACAATACTTAAAAAAATAGGTAGTGTTTCTTATAAGTTACCTTTACCAGAAAGCTCTAAAGTGCATCTAGTTTTTCACATCAGTAGACTAAAAAAGAAATTGAGTGATGAGACAATCATCTCGTCAGTCAAGAGATCCTAGTAGAACTTATTGAACCCCCATCATTACCACACATGAACCAGGAAAGGTCTTAGATTTCCAAGAGAAAAGGACTCGACACTCCATACAACATGAGTTTTAGTCAAGTGGAAGGATAGACCAGAAGAAGGTTCTACCTAGGAAAAGGTAAGCACACTCAGAAAGGGGTTCCTGGATTTTGTTTTCAAGGACAAAAACTCATCTTAAGGGGGGAGTAATGTCATGACAACGGTATTATTGGGAGCTTAGAGAGCTCAACCGCCCAGTCAAGGCACAAACGGAGTTTAGGGGAGCCAATACAACCAGCAATAGACTCAAGGGTGGTCAAACACTAATAAAAGTGGGTGGACACATGTGAAGGGCATTTAGCTAATAAAAGAGATGATTCCAAGGATAGGGGTCAAGTAGTTTTTGGCTGTGTTTGGGAGGTGAGTGATGGAGCTCTCAGCACCCTGTTTGGGTAGAAGATCGTGTAGCCATGGCTATCCTAAAAGGAAGACCCAAGCTTATACTAATGCACCTCAGGATGGTCGCACTACGTTTAGGAAGGGGAGAATGTTAACCATTGGACCAACCTAGCTGATATAACCCCTATTTTAATCATTAGCTTCCTCTTGGGAATATATATTTTTTAAAGCACCGTAGTGCTAATTGTATTTTTGGGCCTAATGATCCCTGGCATTCCCTTTGACTTGCCCGGCCATGGAAAGAATTCAATCAAGTGTATAGGACATGATAGAAGCTCAAGCCTAGCTCAGCTCCTTAGTCTAGTGCCATATTTATCATTTAAGAAGGTCCACCTTTTTGGCCGTCCACATGTGAAAACTCCAGCATGAGTATAGAAGGTGATGTAAATCTCATTTTTGGGGACTTTCACTCTCATTCCCAAGCTCTTGTCTTGGACACTCTTGGTGGAATTGAGGAAGCTATTAGCTCTTTAGCACTCTCTTTTTATTCTCTTCTACCAACGTTAATCTCTCTCTCTCTCTCTCTCTCTCTCTCTCTCTCTCTCTCTCTCTCTCTCTCTACTCTTGTGCTTGTGTGTCTATGGCATGTTCTTGCTAGAGTGAGAGTGGGTGTGTGCATGTATACATGATGTTGAGTGAGAAAGGGAGTGAAATCAAATGAGTACAACCTCGGGCAAGGAGAGTGGAGGGAACAAATCCACTGTGAGTGACACACGTAGCACGTAGATGGAGCATTGCAAAGCGGAGGCGCAGCACTATCGATGAGAGGAAAATCGGGCCCTCAAACCACACCTTAGCAGAAGGCACGGTTTGATAACATGGTAACCCTCATCATGGACAAGGCCAAAGAAGTGGAAACCAAGGCTGGTATACAAGTTTGAGAAGTGGCAACCAACATTGCCACCAAGGTAGAGAAGTGCATGATTGTTGAGCTTCACAAGCAATGCCTCAAAGAGATGAATGCCCTCAAGGTGTACATGAAGGGGTTACTCCAAGCCTAGGGCCCAGGCAATGACCTCTTCTATGAGTCCATTTCTTTGCTCAACAAGACTCTCAAACCATACACATAGAATCCGAATTAGTAATGGATGCTATGTGCAACAAGAACATTGAAACACTAAGAACCCTGACTAGTACATCCCAAGTAGCCATGCCATTTTCCACTTCAAGGATAAAGACGATAGACTCTAGCTACTCTAACAGTCATGCCTCCTCAAGGACACCAAGCTATAGATCGTGGAGGAGCTCACACTAACACAACTCAAACACAAAGGATAAAGAAATCAAGAAGGTGAAAGCCACTAGAGTGGTGACAAAATGGGCAGTTTTTTTTGCTATGGCAAGCCTAATATACAAAATTTTTGAACACTTAAGCCCAAAAGCCAACCCACCAGATACCGCACACACTCCTTAGCTTTTCTTTTCTCTTGTAATCCACAACCCTAGCCCCCACATCCCTTCCTAAGGTTGCTTTAATTGAGCTTGATGTATCTCCTAGCCACAACCGATCCACGAGTCACACCCCAATTGTTTTAATTATTCTATCTTTTCAAGATGAGACACTCTTTGGACGTGGTTTTTGGTCACATAGAAAATATGTAGCCTTGTAGGATGCAATTCATATCTATCAATCAATATCTTAGTAGGATGCAATTCATATCTATCAATCAATATCTTAGGCCCTAATTACGATGCCAATGTTGTATTTGAGTTGGGGAGAGAGAGAGGGAGGGAGAGAGAGAGAGAGAGAGAGAGAGAGAGAGAGAGAGAGAGAGAGAAGAGATAATCTCTCTCTTTACCCCAAGCCCTAATTACGACATGCGTAAGCCACAGAGAGAGAGAGAGAGAGAGAGAGAGAGAGAGAGAGAGAGAGAGAGAGAGAGAGAGAGAGAGAGAGAGAGATTTGAGAGAGAGAGAGAGATTTGAGAGAGATTCGAAGAATAGATTCTATCTCTCTCTCACTTCAATTAGAGAACCTGGTGTTGTATTCGAGCTGGGAGAGAGGGAGAGAAGATAGAGAGACTCTCTCTCTTTTCTCTCTCTCCCTTGGCCCCATATACAATGTGTGGCATCATATTAGAGCCATGGGGAGAAGGTAAGAAGAGAGAGACTATAGAGTCTCTCTCTCGTCCCAATGTTGTATAGGAGCCAAGGAAAAGGGAGAAAAGAGAGAGATACTCTCTTGCTTCTATCTCTCCCCCCCCAGACCCTAATTATGGCATTCAACAAACTATTGGATCTTGGGGGGGAGAGAGAGAAGAGATAGACTCTTGATTCTCTCTCTCTCTCTCTTTCTCACTTTTCATCCGCATCTACAGAAAGGAGGAGATGTCAATGTATGTAACTATAAAACTATTATTGTCAGCTCTATTATGGCAAATATTTTTGGTAGCATCATGGAGATCAAGTTGAGTGCATGGGTAGAAGTGCGTGACAAATGCGTTTGAGGGCAAGCTAGTTTCTACTGAACTCATAGGACATATGATTATCTTGTTACTCTTTGAGTCCTCATGGAAGAGAGTCGATTAAAGGGAAAGGGCTTGTATCATGCTTTGTGGACTTCAAGAAAGCTTTTAATATGGTTCCTTGAGACAATCTTTGGAAGAGGATGGAAGAACTCCAAGTACCACTTGAATACATGTAAGCAATGGCACATATATATGAGGAAGTGGTATGTCAAGTGCACATGGGAGAAGGAATATCATGGATCTTTACGAGTGATATAGGTGTCTGTTAGCATTATTCATCTCCTGGGTGTATGCCCATTTTGTCGTGTCAGCAGGGGCACCCAGTTTGTTCTCAAGCAGCACCTATTTTCCCTCATGCTTCGGCCCTTGGTTGTGGGTTGTTGATCTCCCTTATTTTCCCATTTTATGCTGGTCGGTTTGTCTTGAGGGGGTCGGCCATGTATGTAGATTGCTATATATGGCCTGGTGATTCTCTCCCCTCATTCACTTACGAGAGCCCTCCTGGGCCGAGTCCTCCCTCACGGGAGTATGTCATCATGCCCTCACTTACGGGGACCACCCCACGCTAGGGACAGACATGTACACTTCATCTTCATTGTATGTAGATTGTTTTTCTCTCTTCTCTCTGTGTTGTTGTCTCGTTCCTTGCTTTCTGCTAAGCACTTTGACATGGTATTAGAGCTCCAAGTTCTGGTGCTTTTCTAGAGCTAATCCTGGCGTTTTCTACTGGAGGATGGAGAAGGAGAAGATTTGCATTTTTGGTGCTACTGTTCGCATGCAGAAGGGCGATTGCTGAGGATGTGTTTTTTGTTGGAGGTTTGGACCTGATTTGGCAAGGCTGCTCAGCCTTGCAGCGTATTTGGAGGGTGCACTCAGAGGCGGATGTTGTCCTACATGGGGATGGAGGAGGTGGAGGCCTGTGGGGATGCTCTGGCAAGGGTACAGGCAGGAACCCTCATGGCAGATGTCCCACCACCCACCCTACTTCATGCCACAAAGGCAGCCAATCCTGTACGGTCTTGAACAGTTTCTTGAGAGTATAGGTTTACCAGACATTGATGTGGGTAATGTCATTCCATGGCAAACAGGTACTTGCATAGTTTCCTGATGCAAGTTCAAGTTTTCAAGTTCCAAAAATTTGTGATAGGTTGTATCAATAGTTTGGAGATGTGATGCATGGCCTCAAGTAGATGCCTCTTAGATTTCTCAGGATGTTGGAGCAGTTTTTCACTGCAGTTGGTGCATCGGGGTGTTGTGATGGTTGATTTCTTCAACACGATGTGACTGGTTGGTTGGGAGCTTGTCAACTGGGGGTGTGTCTTTGTTAACACCAAAGAGCTTTCATTGATGCGCCAGGTGGTTGGGTTACTCTTGGGGTGTGTAAGCAGTAGTTCCATCACCGTAAGGGCAGACTTTGGATATAGGTTCTGCAGAGATGCCAGGGTGCAGGTTGTTAGCTGAAGAGGTGGACGGGTTGGTTAGTACACCTACACGAGCTTGACATGAGGCTTCCTTTTCAGAGGGGGTGGCATTTTCTACAGGTAGAACTAGATGTCCATGTGATCTAGAGCAAGGATCAATAGAGGATCGAAGGCTTCAGATGGTGCTCCAGGAAGACCAGACTCAAGAGTAGGTATGGCTCTGGAGTAGAAGGTTTAAGTACCAGGGTTGATGTTGAGACCAGAGGTTTGTAGTGGTTGGTGCTTAGTTTGACGGGCCTTTGGACTAAGGACCACAGAAACTGCATGGGGACCCCTATTGATTGAGAGGGGGTTTGAGAGGTTTGCAAGGTGCCAGAGTGGGCCACTTTGTGTGGTCATGTGTGACACATATTTGGGTTGGAGATGTGGACAATTGGAGGTTTACTTGTGGATTTTGCTTACAACGCAATGTCTTGGAGCAGCGGGGCATCGACTGAGGCGAAGTTGAGGCAGCTTCCTAGCGTTATGCGGGAGATGATCGACATCTCAGTCATGCAGTTTGGGTTTTCTTCCAACTCCTTGGAGACTTGTTCCACACCCAGTATCTGAGAGAGGGTGTTAGCATTATTCATCTCCTGGGTGTATGCCCATTTTGTCGTGTCAGGGGCACCCAGTTTGTTCCCGGGCAGCACCTATTTTTTCCTCATGCTTCAGCCCTTGGTTGTGGGTTGGCCACCCATTTGATCTCCCTTATTTTCCCATTTTATGCTGGTCGGTTTGTCTTGAGGGGGTCGGCCATGTATGTAGGCTGCTATATATAGCTCGATGATTCTCTCCCCTCGTTCACTTATTATTACGAGAGCCCTCACGGGCCGAGTCCTCCCTCACGGGAGTATGTCACCATGCCCTCACTTACGGGGACCACCCCATGCTAGGGAGCAGACATGTACACTTCATCTTCATTGTATGTATATTGTTTTTCTCTCTTCTCTGTGTCGTCGTCTCGTTCCTTGCTTTCCGCTGTGCACTTTGACATGGTATCAGAGCTCCAAATTCTGGCATTTTTTGGAGCTGATCCTGGCATTTTCTACCGAAGGATGGAGAAGGAGATCTCCATTTTTGGTGCTACTGTTTGCGTGCAGAAGGGCAGTTTGCTGAGGGTGCGTTTTTTGTTAGAGGTTTTGGCAAGGCCGCTCAGCCTTGCAGTGTATTTGGAGGGTGCACTCAGAGGTGGCTGTTGTCCTACACGGGGATGGAGGAGGTGGGGTCCTATGGGGGTGCTCCGATGAGGGTATAGGCAGGTACCCTCGTGGTGGGCAGATGTCCCACCACCCACCCTACTTCATGCCACAAAGGCAGCCCATCCCCCCTGTAGGGTCTTGAACAGTTTCTTGAGAGTATAGGTTTACCAGAGATTGATGTGGGTAATGTCATTCCATGGCAAACAGGTACTTGCATAGTTTCTAGATGCAGGTTCAAGTTTTCAGGTTCCAAAAATTTGTGACAGGTGTTGTATCAACAGTTTGGAGATGTGATGCATGGCCTCGGAGTTTTCTCACGTAGAGGATGCAGGTAGATGCCTCTTAGATTTCTCGGGATGCTGGAGCAGTTTTTCACTGCAGTTGGTGCATTGGGGTGTTGTGATGGTTGATTTCTTTGACACGGTGACTCATTGGTTGGGAGCTTGTCACAGTGCTGGGGGTGTGTCTTTGTTAACACCAAAGAGCTTTCATTGATGTGCTAGGTGGTTGGGTGACTCATGAGTAGTTCCATCACCGTAAGGGCAGACTTTGGATATAGGTTCTGCAGAGATGGCAGGGTGTAGGTTGTCAGCTAAAGAGGTGGACGGTTTGGTTAGTACACCTACAAGAGCTTGACATGAGGCTTCCTTTTCAGAGGGAGTGGCATTTTCTAAGGCGGCAGAACTAGATGTCCATGTGATCCGGAGCAAGGATCAATAGAGGATCAGAGGCTTCAGATGGTGCTCAGGAAGACCAGAGTCAAGAGCAGGTATGGCTCGAGAGAGTAGAAGGTTTGAGTACCAGGGTTGATGTTGAGACCAGAGGTTTGCAGTAGTTGGTGCTTAGTTTGATGGGCCTTTGGACTGAGGACCACAGAAACTGCATGGGGACCCCTATTGATTCAGAGGGGTTTGAGAGGTTTGCAAAGTGCCAGAGGGGGCCACTTTTTGTGGTCATGTGTGACACATATTTGGGTTGGAGATGTGGACAGTTGGAAGTTCACTTGTGGATTTTGCTTACAGTGCAATGTCTTGGAGCGGGGCATCGAGACGACTGAGGCAAAGTTGAGGTAGCTTCTTAGTGTTATGCGGGAGATGATCGACATCTCAGTCATGCAATTTGGCTCCTTGGAGACTTGTTCCACACCCAAGATCTGAGAGGAGGTGTTAGCATTATTCATCTCCTGGGTGTATGCCCATTTTGTCGTGTCAGGGGCGCCCAGTTTGTTTCCAGGCAGCACCTATTTTTCCCTCATGCTTCGGCCCTTGGTTGTGCATTTGATCTCCCTTATTTTCCCATTTTATGCTGGTCGGTTTGTCTTGAGGGGGTCGGCCATGTATGTAGGCTGCTATATATGGCTCGGTGATTCTCTCCCCTCATTCACTTACGAGAGCCCTCACGCGAGTATGTCATCATGCCCTCACTTACAGGGACCACCCCACTCTAGGGGCAGACATGTACACTTCATCTTCATTGTTATGCAAATTGTTTTTCTCTCTTCTCTCTATGCCGTTGTCTCATTTCCTTGCTTTTCGCTGCGCACTTTGATAGTGTCAAACAAGGATGCCCACTCTCTCCCACTCTGTTTGGGTTATGTATTGATTAATTGGAACATATGGTTCTTGAGTATGCACACCAAGAAGGTATTGAGGATGTTGTCATTCGAAACATGGTTATCATGCTTTTGTTATATGCAGATGATGTAGTTTTGTTGTCCCATACACTACAAGATGCACAAACGATGATGGTTGTACTTGAACCATTTTGCTCACATAGCAAGGTGATGGTCAATGACCAAAAGGCAAAGGTCATGCTTGTGAAAGCTCTCAACAAGGAGAAGCCATGCATTGTCTACAATAGTTAGCCTCTTGAGGTAGTGGAAAGCTTCAAGTACCCTAGTCTTGAGGTTCCTTCCACAACCACAAATGGCATGAATGTGCCATGCATCGGCTTGAAGCTAGGAAGAGGGCTTATTATGCATTCAAGAATATGTGCCACCAAGGTGATATCAAATATTGGATACTCAAGAAGTATCTCTTTGATACCATGGTCATGCCCATACTCCTCTATGGTGTTGAAGTGTGGGGTAGCATCTCTCCTTCCTCTTGGAAAGGATTTGAGGGTGTCCAAAAATGTTTTCCTACAAAATTCTTCTAAGTAAAGGTTCAAACACCCTACTCGCTACTCCCACTCATTCCTCCTGGAGGAAGGGAGGCCTCTAGAGCAGTAGCTAAGTTCTCCAAGTGGGCAAACCCCACACATATGCAATGGAAGGAGATAAATTGAGCAATCATGACCAAGATGGTCAAGGCTATATGGCCTTTCCCTGACTCAGAGATAAGGAAGGGGAGGTGAAAAATAAACAAATGTTAGAGCCAAGACATAAAGGATAATGCAGAAGAGATCTTTATATCGAGGTCTTTGGGCATCCTCTACACAACACTGATTCCCTCTCCTATACTTTGGGTAGAAGAGCCAAGACATAAAGGATAATGCAGAAGAGATCTTTATATCGAGGTCTTTGGGCATCCTCTACACAACACTGATTCCCTCTCCTATACTTTGCAAAAATGCTATATATGCACTTTATTCAAAATAGGCATGTTGACTTCACCTCAAAAGAAGTCAACCACACCACACATGACATAAGGGAAAATTCAATCATCTTCACTAGGGAGCATTTAACGTTGATTACCCTGGGAGTAGAGCTAGAGCTAACGGCAGTAAAAGAGTGTTAACCACTCTGGTTAACATTCACCTTTAGCGTGGCTACACTTATTATAATCCATCTTTTGTAACCGCACAAAGAACTTATTGTAAAAGAGACATGGGATGACTGAGCTTATGGCTTGTGTAATGCCGGTCATGAGAGGAATAGTTGTACATAGAGCTAGAAAGAGTAGGAAGACTAGTTTTGGGCCCCCAATTGTAAATGGGCGGCCGGCCATTATAACTATGAGCTCTTGTATATGTCATTTTATTGAATATGAAAAGGGACAATCACATTAGTCTCATTTGAGCTTGCCTCTTCTCTCTCTCTCTCATTTGAGCTTGTGGATGTATGTTAGCTTGTGTTTTTGCTTGCTTGCATGCGTGATTGTTGGTGTGTGTATGTAGGGATGGTAATGCTCTAATCTCTCTCCTTCTCTCCCTTATCTTTGCTCTCTACCAAGTCCCTTTTGCATGCTTGTGGCGTGAAGTAAAGGTTGAGCCCTCCATAGCTCCCTCCTTCTTGCTCTTTACCTAACCATTGAATCTCTTCTTGGGTGACACAAGAAGAGGTGGAGTTAGCCCCTAGCGGCTTTACATCGAGGAGTTAACCATGTGTCTCTCTTCTCTTCTCTTTTCTTCTTGTGTGCAAGGTAGCATGTTATCCTTAACATCTTTGGGGCCTGCCGGGGAATGCTTAGGGTCCTCCACTTTATTCATTTGCTAGTGTCTTTGTTTAGCCTAGAGTGCAAATCCACAGGTTGGTTTCTTGATTTTGTGTTTGTTTTTGTTTTTGATGGTGATTAAATGGAGCATTGAAGGTTAATAGAGCATCGGAGTGTTGAAATATTCACCGAGCACGGGAGAAGCAAGTAAGTGCTCTCACATTGCCCTTGACATTCATGCAAAACTTTGATTTTCTGTTCTTTCTTCTTCAAGCTTGCATCTTAGTTTAATCCATAAATTAATCTTAATTAGTTAGTTTTCATTATGCATTATAGGCACCAATGGAGAGAAGGGAGGTAGAGCCACCCTTGTATCACATATCCCTTAATGTGATATGCCTATAGAACATAGTGCAACTTATGCTTCCAATTTCTCCAAAATACCTCTACCAAAAGGCTTATAAAACATAGTGAAACTTATGCTTCCAATTGCTCCAATATACCTATACCATCTTGGTTAAAATTGTATACAATGTCTTGTTTGTGCTCTTAGCTTGGTTGCTCACTTGTGGGTAGTAAGGTGTCAATTTTTTATGCACCACAAGGAATTGTTTGTGCAAGAAATCAACACTTTATTTATAAAATGCATACCATCATGATTTGCTCACTATTCTAGCAGGAAAACAAAATGGGAATTCACATTTTCATAAAGGAACTTGGCGCGATCTCGCATTAGCTTTTTGTGTAGCTTTGGCCTCGGCCCACTTGGTGAAGTAGTTAGTGGAGGTGACTATAATGAAGCATGCTTGCATTCCTTTAGCGGCTCAGGCTAATGGGACCCACAAAGTCAAAGCCCCATTTTTTTAATAGTTGTTTTGAGATTATAGGGGTTAGCGGCATGCAATCCTTCTCTTGGACCATGGAAAACCTTTGGGATTCATTACAACACACTTGACAAATTATATTATGTCTCCATGATTCTCTAACATGTGGTCATTGTATGGTAGAGTAAGGGATTGTGATCGTGAACTATGGTGAGTTTAATATTTTTTAGGCTAACACACACCCTAAGCTTTCTGTTCTTCTTTTTTAAAAATGATAACTATGGATAAAAACCATTCAATGTGCTTAATCTCATACACAAATCACATGTCAAATACATCGATGAGCTTATCTAGCTCTTTGTTGACCATTTGTTTGTACTTGGGATTTATGTGGCACAATCTCTCTTTGTTGACCATTTGTTTGTACTTGGGATTTATGTGGCACAATCTCTCTTTTAATGTTTTTCACCTTCAATATTTCACCACTTTCAAAGGAGTTGCCTCTATGTCTATATTTGAGACAGATTTCCTTCTAAGGGGTGAGGTCTTTGTTGGCAATGAGTATTGGCTTAGATTCTTTACCAGTAAGATTTACTTCCTTGACCTTGACAGGGCCATTATAGAGGCATGAGGCTCTCCCTCCGGGCTTCTTTGAGACTTCTCCCTCTGTAGTACCACTATCCCTAATGTTGTGGGACTTAAAGTACTTGTACTTGGGCACTTGACTCAACGAGCTCTTTCAGTTTAGCTTCCTTATGTACTTTAGCTTTGATCTTTTTAAGCCTGAGTCTAGTGGCTCCATAGAGCTTAGCTTGAGGAATCTTATTGTTCATAAGACTCATAGCTCTTTTGTTCCTAGATTTTTATTCAATAGGTAGAGTTAATTAGTTAGTCAATCCGTACTAGTGCGAGTCTCAGAGGAGTGGATTGAGGGGTAATTGGAGGTGGATAAGGCAACTGTGGTAGTCTATACATTCCTCTCAGAAAGGGATTTTGGTAGATAAAGTCAATGAGTGAGTCGATTTGTTTACTAGTGCGCTTTTTGGAGGAATGGATTGAGGGGTAAAATTGGAGGTGGATAAGGCAACTGTGGTAATCTATACATTCCTCTCAGAAAGGGGTTTTGGTTGAAAGACACTAGAGCTTGTGGTGGTGGCCGAGGAGTAGTAAGTGGGGTTGGTAGGGCTAAGGTTTTCCATGTAGGGAGCATCTGTGGTGGTGCCGAAGTCAACCTTGCTAGGTTTCCTTGGTCTAACAATGAGTTGTATCATGATTCTTCCCATGGTTCCGAAGTCCATTGTGTTGGGTTTCCTTGGTACCAGCCATGAGCTATATTGTGGCTCCCATGGCACCGATAGTAGCAACAATGAGCAAAAAATTGTTATTGTCCTTGCCTTACCAATGTATGGTTTTGGTGGATTGTGCAGAAATAACTGAGGTTTAAGGGAACTATTGGGGTTGTCCCTGATGCTATCCTAATCAGTTAAGCAGATTGTCTGCCAACTCATCCATCCTCATGTCCTTTACGAGGAGTCCTTTCGGTGGTGGTTGGGCTCCCTTATTTGTAGAGGCTTTGGATGACCCTATCTCTTGGTTCACGTGGTGGTTTGGGTGGATGACTTCTACATCCCTATCTGATAGATAGGGATACATCACAGCATTACCTCGTGGGGAAACACTATAGTGTCATTAGAGATGGTCATAAAGCCTCATGCTTTTGAGATGCATCATAAATCAATAAATGAGTGATAAGTCATCTTTGGGATTGCATCTCATATGGAGATACTTGGTTGCTCTAGCAATATATTCCCGCATGCTCTCTCCTTTATCTTGCTTGAGGTTATAGATTTGAGCAATGGGGCTCCACCTAGGTCCACTAGGTAACAATCCCACATTCAAAGTGTGTCTCATCAAGACCTCATAGTTGGCCTTTTAAAGTGGATTTAATGCCCTAAACCATTGGCTTGCTTTGTCTTCAAGGTAAAGTCAGAAAGAATAAAACTTGGTAGGATCATCAATCCTTCCCATGGCTTTGCAAACTTGATTGAATTTCTCTAGGAACTTAATGGGTTCTCATGAGTTCCATAAAATTTGGTTATCATCGTGTTAAGATGTGGATTGGCCCAGGTGGGCTTTCCCAAATACAGGCCACTAGTAGGTGCTATATTTGTGGCAAACCACTTTCCTATTTATAATTACATCATTAGCATGTCTTCTATTCACATGGTGGTGGAACATGAGGGGATGGTTTCACAAAACCATGTGTCTCTAAGTTTAGAGTTTCATGCCCTATGGGGTTGGGGCTATGTGGTTTCCATCTTACACTTGCCTCACTCTGACGATGCATGCTTGTGATGTCTCATGACACATTAGGTGACTGCCTTGTGGAACACCTTGGTTAGAAGTAGTTCATGTAATGGATTCTTTACCTTTCCCTGCAATCCTTATCCTCATCCAAATAGGGTGGAACTGGAACTTGGTTCTGTGGTGTGAAGAAGATTCTATAATGGGCTCCTTTTTCGAAGGCTGGAGTATGGATTGCACCCTATAGGTTGTCTATCCCTAGAGGTTCCATAAGAGCTTCCACAAATAGTAGTTATGGGGCTACTTGGGATGGCTAGTTTGGGGCAAACCTAACTCGAGTCAACACCAAAAGTGTAAAAAAGCATGGGATCTAACATGGTTTGAGAACTTCCACCGATTGGACCAAACCTTGATGGTCCTAGTCCTACTCACACTCCCTCTCACTAGAGCTTCACCCAAATATGAGGCACTTTAATGCTATTTTCATGAAAAGTTTATGGCGCTATCTAGGGCTAAAAGGACTATGGCACCTCCCATTCTAGGGGTTTATAGTCTCCCAAAGACACACGTAAATCAAAAAGAGAATCAAAGAATTGGAGGAGCACATGATCACCCCAAGGTTTGGGAAACCAATTTTATTAAGCCTTATATCAATCCTTTTCATCATGAATTGAAGAGGAAATTATAATTTTGAACAAGCTTTTTCTTAATACTGAAATCTAAATATAACTAAATCTTGAAATTTTTAGGAGATGTTTTTCCTTCTTCCCTCAATTTGAGAAGGTTTGTTTAGAAATTGAACAAGTTTTAGGTTAAAGCAAACCTATCTTTTCCTAAAACATGGGTCACCCTATCCAACTATGTGCTTCCTCACATTGCCAAGAAGTGTCGCACATTGTCGTCTCGGTATCCTATGTGGTTGATAAACATCCATAGAGAATGGATCCTAGGGAAACCTGCCCTGCCCACCACTGGGGATCAAGATTCTTCCATACTAGTGTGTGCGATTCCGTTGACTCTATTCCAAAAAGCTCGTGGGCTTAGATATCACAAATTCAATTCTTACTTTAACAAAGCTAGAATAGACCACTTCAAATGCGAAAAATAGATTTTCAAGAAAAATTTGGAGGCCCAAGACATGATGATGACTGCCAACTCCTAGAAATGGGTTAAGAAACTAGAAGCAAAAAACAAGAAACTCAAAGTTTCGGGAAATTATTTTTACTGAGCCTTACATCAATCCTTTTTATCATGAATTGAAGAGGGAATTGTAATTTTGAACAAGCTTTTTCTTTTTACTTAAATTTAAACATAACTAAATCTTGAAATTGTTTTTCCTTCTTCCCTCAAGTTGAGAAGGTTTTTTTAGAAACTGAACAAGTTCCAGGTTAATACGAACCTATCTTTTCTCGAACCCTGTAATAAAATGATTTTGGTGGTGTTTCTTGGAGAAAGGAAAGATATAATCAAGCGAAAATAGCATGACTTAATCTCAAGAGAAACCCATGTGTGGAGCTTAAGAGCAGTAACTAAAGGGAAGGGGAGCTATGCTGCATTGCCACTCACCTGCCAGCCATGAACTTGCCCGGGAAACCTACCAGCAATGAAGTCCAAGTACATGGGTCCACCTGCTCACACACACAGGCTCTGATCCACTCGACCATTCAATGGGACAGTAATCTGTTGATTGTGGGCGCATGCTATGTTGTCTGCCACCCCATGGCCTAACAGATCCGACACTGATCCTCTCACCTAACAGAAGGTTAACACGTGTTCTTACTCTCTCACCATTGTAATCAACATCTTACATTGGTGGCAGTTCTGTGCCATTACTTATTGTAATTGAACAGGCATCATTACAGGGTCACGTAATACCTTCTCTTTTTGAGAGGCGATTGAATGGGCTAAAGAAAGCAATCAGCCTCTAGCCATCTTATGCTAGACTTTGAGAAGGCATAAGATGGAGTTGATTGGGATTTCCTTGAAGGAAACCTTAGATTAATGGGAAAGATTGCTAGACTTTGAGAAGGCATATGATAGAGTTGATTGGGATTTCCTTGAAGGAAACCTTAGATTAATGGGATTCTCATAGGACTGGATGATCACAGGTGTTTCATGTTTGTATTGGTATGCTCACAGTAGTGTGCATCCTCACATATATGGGCTTCTCTTAGGACTGGAGGATCTGAGGTGTTTCATGTTTGTATTGGGATTCTAACAGTAGTGTGCATCCTCAAATGTATGTGATTCTCTCAAGACTGGATGATCAAAGGTTTTTCATGCTATATAGAACTCATTATCAGATAACAATTCATTCAAAACACATCATTCATATTAAAAGTGACAAAGTAGAGATATATCCCAATAGATGGTGTCCTCATAGGACCACATACATCACTATGCATAAGCTATAATTTCTTAACAACTCTCATAGATCCATCCTTTGGAAATGATGCTCGATACATTTTACCGAGAATACACCCCTCACATACATGTTTAGTAGGGGTCTCACATACATGTTTAGTAGGGGTCTCAAAAGTTGGCAACTCAGACACCATATCGAGAATACACCCCTCACATACATGTTTAGTAGGGGTCTCAAAAGTTGGCAACTCAGACACCATATCATGCTTTTGAAGGCGTAACAAACTGCCATAATTTAGATGGCCAAATCGTGCATACCATAATTCTGCATCACTTATAGCACGAGTCGTAGCACGAGTCGTAGAGAGTGAGCAAGCATCACTTATAGCACGAGTCGTAGAGAGTGAGCAAGCATCATACTGCAACTTCTCAAATACATCCATCTTGTATAGTCTATGAAACAAGGTCCCTGAGAGGCAATGATAGAATAACCATCATTTTTATCCTGAACTGTAGATCTGTCATCCACAAAATTCACCCCGTGAAGCCTAACAAGGCTAAGGTAGAAACTGACACAGCAAGTTCTTCTTAATACCTGGCACATATAAAACTTTCAAAAAAGTAAATGCGCCCCCTTTTGCAACAGTGAGCACAACTCTACCAAGTCCTTTGACAGGATATGAGAAACCATTTGCACATGTGGTGGTTCCTACACTTAGGAACAGATTCCAGAGATGAGAATAAACCTCTTTGTTTGTGAAGTAATGTGCTTACTAGCACCACTGTCAAAGTACCAAGCATCTGATTCTACCACTGACATGCATACATCATGAACAGAAGGGTCATAACTGCAATGTACAGTCCATGCCCAATCATCTTAAGCAAAACTTACAGATTCCTTCTTCTTTGCACTTGGTGCAGATGCATTAGCCACAACCATGCCTGATTCTTTCTTTTTCTCCTTCTCTAACCGTTTCTTGCACTCATGTATGTAGTGCCCTGGTTTTCTGCTATAGTGACACTTTCTCTTCTTTTTAGGCTTATCATCTGCTTTCTCTACAACCTTACCTGAGGATTCTGATTTTGACTTATAGCCACCATGCGAAGAAGCTTTACCTTTGCCTTTCTGATTGGCAACAAAAGCTTGGTCACACCAACTTGCATATTAGATCCGTTTTACCTAAACTGCTCTTCTTGCAAGAGTACTGAAACCAGCTCATCAAATGTAAGGGCATTTGGATTTCCCTTAATTAAAAAATGCATTGAGAACTATGGGCACCAATGTACTATTAGGATATATTTCATCCACACTAGCAAGTTGCTCCTTAAAATCTTTGATCTTGGTCAAGAAGCTGTCCATTGAGTCTCCCTCATTCATGTGCTCAGACTCCAACTGTTTGCACAAATATGCAACACGTGCTTCATTGTGCACCTGGTATAATGCAGCAAGTGCAACCCATGTCTCTTTTGAAGTCTGAGGAATAATGCTTGGCTTCACAGAAAGTGCAAGCAATGCATGTGGTTGTGCATTTCTTCCATCCCATCTCATTTGAGTAGCAGTGGGAGGTACTGGTGGTGCATGTGTGGAGGAGCCATATCTGTATCATATTCTACTTTAGATGTACCTATTAGATGTACCTGTAGCACCTGGTTGCACTGGTAGTTGTGAAACAAGACACATGTCTCATCACATAGGACCACAATGGGTAGTTAGTCCCATCAAGTTTGTCCTCAGCAGACAACATGTTGAATACATCACTACTGCGAGCTATGACTTTCTACCAAATGCAAAATCTTTCAACACATTGCAAGTACTCAATATTAGTATTAACTGAATGCAACCTTAGATGGCTGCCAATTGACTGAATCACCTGTAAAGTGTATAAAAATTAACACAGAGTAGAGAATAGAGTGTTACCGACAAAAGTATGATGGTCGATGTTGTTGAAGACAATGCAGATGCTGCTGCACACCAAATCTTTGTCGCTACACAGCCCAAACACCCAAAATCCAGCAGAACCAATCCAAAATGATGCCTCTCCATAACGTCTGTAGAAACCTTGCGGTGCCCAAAACGTGCCCGAATCGCGCCGCAAACCTTGAAAATTTTGTATACCTAGTATACATCACACTATAGTATACACATTCTTAGCCTAGGAGGGTATCTCAATCGTAGACAGAAAAATAGGGTCGTGAAGAGGGAGGCAGACTACTAGATCAAGTGTCAAAAAAGCTAGCTGTCTTAAATGATGATCATGATTTAAGACAACTTGAATAGGGTCGTGAAGAGGGAGGCAGACTATTAGATCAAGTAATATATGTGTTAAATAAAATGAATATTATTGGATATTTTTTATAAAGTTTCAATATCATTTTAATAGCCACAGTTCTTATAGGTTTTAGTTTTTAAAAGGTAAACAAAAAATAAATGTCCATGTGAATTATGTTGTCTTAAATCATGATCATCATTTTTCACGTTGAATGCATTGATAAATGCTACATAATAGTTACTATAGTCTAGAAAGAGATGCAAATTTCATTGATATATTTTTTTTTTAGTACAAGACAACAGTTATAGGGCTCAATTTCTTCATATAATAATGACCATAGTGATGATGATTTTTAATTTAAACGATCTTTAAAAAGTTTATTTGTGTTGCTTGGATTGCTAATTTGGCACAAGTTTATATTCATTGATGAACTTAGACATGTGTACCAACATTTTGTATCACTATGCTTCATAGGGATTATGAAAGTATGGGAAATTGAAGACTCCAATAAGGTGCTTATCTAGGAGCTCATTGAATTTCTTTTTAATTATATTATCTTGGTATAGGTATATAAGTAGGATTAATGCACATGTACCTTGGTATAGGTATTAGGTGTATAAGTAGGATTAATGCACATGTACCTTGGTGCATGATAATATCTCCTCCAATTCTTGCTATCTTGGAAGTATTGCTTTCTCTAGTGTGTTATAATCTATAATGCTTTTTCCTTAGTTCTAATCTTCACTTTGTGAGATACTTGTTAAGTCCTTACAAAACCATTATTTTCAACCATTTTTCATTAATAGATACCATTTTAATCTAAATTGAGTTCAATCATACCAAAAATACGTGTTCACATCCATTTCACCAAGGTAAGGTATGTGGTACTTCATTGTATTTATGTGTGCACCCTTGGGCTCGGGGGTGGTCGAGTGGATGGGTATATACCTGGTTTATGCATGTTTATGCATAGTTATTAGCTAGAGAGATCTTTAGGGTTTTAACAGTGGTATTAGAGCAGTCTCTAGTTAATTTTTGATGTTTTTTTCCTCTTATTTTTCTCATTATCCCAAAATTTTAGCATTTTTAAGTAAACTTTAACATTTACTAAGAAAAAATATATTTTTTGGTTTGTTTTGGTGGACTATGCATTGGGAACGTCAATATGACGGTCGAAACGACACCTTAATTCTTTCCCTCCACCCCACAAAGGGAGCATTTATTGCATTCAAGGATAAACATTGGATTATAGGAAACCCAAGGCCAACCTCCTCTTATATCCATTCATACTTAGAGTCCATATAAGTTCTAATCTCAAATTCTTGTGACTTCATAACCATAGTGAAATCAAACTTCTAGGAGATAAGAGTGAGGACATATTGGAAGCTAAGCTATAGTCGTGGTGTAAACAAAGGGTGCTCACAAGAAGAGGGAACTCTTCTTGTGAATACATATTGGAAGCTAAGCTGTAATCGTGGTGTAAACAAAGGGTACTCACAAGAAGAAGGAACTCTTTGAAAAATTACAACTTAGGCACAATTGGAGACGATTAGAAAGAGAAGTAGAGTATACTGCTACGATATCCAGTGATGGTTGTGTTTCACACCTGTGCACTTCTGTGTAAAGGGAGATTATATGACTATATAGAACTACTAAGAGAGTGGTTATAAGATAGAGTGATAAACACACAATGATGATTGAAGAATTGTATAGAGATGGGGGTGGTAGTCCATCTATATATAGAGATGCGCAATAGCCATGACTAGTTCATGTTGATCCTAGTCCATGATCATATACAAAACATGAGCTAGCTAAACCCTTAGAAAGTAAGATAAGGGTAAACATTGAGAACTAACATCCCCTCTATGAACACTTGAATGAAGTTAGGTGCATCGAGGTCCAATGTTTTCACTATCGATGTCGTTTTAGATGGTACCTAACAAGAGCCTTGGTGAACATATTGGCACAATTCTTCACAATGGAGTAGTAGACCATCTCCACCTCTTTAGACAAAATAATCAAACACACAAAAAACTAGTAGTGGACATTAATGTGCTTGGTGCCATAGACTATCTGCACCTCTTCAGACAAAATGGTCCCACACACAAACTAGTAGTGAATCTCAATGTGCTTGTTGCAAGCATGAAACAATGGCCCTTTGTAATAGCCATGAAACTCTGGCTATCGCAATATAATATGATTAGGTGCGCTTGCACTACTCGCATGTTTTTAGGATCCACCTAAGCAATTATGTCTCATATGAGACTAAGTATATAGCCTTATAATTTGCTTCTACTATTGAAAAGAGAGCCACAATATGCTTCTCCTTACTTATCCAAGATATATATCTAAAACCAAGGATGAAGCAATAGCCAGTTACTCTACTAGTGTCCAAATCACTAGCTAGTTTGAATCATAAAATTCACAAAGAGTTTATAGGTAAAACCACCAAATGCTAGTGTCCCCATGGATACCACTGATTTCTCCTTGATTTGGGCCACCTCCCCTACATCTGGGGCACCTTTTTCTAGAATATTTCCACACCCTATATTCACTCATGCTACCCTTGATTCTCTCATTTAGTAGATTCTTCTCACCTTTTCATTGCTACCCACTTAATTACAGACTCCCTTTTACAATCTCTAGCTAAGGGTTTGTTCCCGCACACACCCATTCACTTGCATATTTCAACACCTCCCCTCAAGTGAATAATTCTAGCACATGTGGACCAATGCCTTAAGTCCCTAACTCATAGTCCTTGACACTCTCTCTCTGTTTGTCCAAGGCTACTAACGAGTGCCCGTAACTTTGACTAAAGTGCTCACACATACATCTACCACATGGCCTACATCATCGGTGGCTCAGAGGTGGTTTTACTCTATTGGGGTAGGGTTACATTGGGTTTTGGGGTTTCCCTCTTTCTCTCTTAGAGAAGATATTTTGACGACTCCACCTTAGGAGTCTCCATGAAGTTTGTTGATGCCGATCCTTCTTCATTTGGTTTGCTGTAGTAGTCTCTAGCCACGTATCTTGGCTTCCCAAAGTTGTGGCAAGTGAAGGTCCTTCCTCCTCCCCTGCCGCTTCCTCGTCCTTGTCCTCGTGCGAGGCCTCCTTGGGTGTAGAGTGCTTTCTCCTCTCTAGTTGTTGGGTCCAATCCTTTCTTCTCTTTGACCTTGTACTCTTGCTCTAGTAGATCTCCTTCTATCTCATGCAACTTCAGATCTGGTACATTCTTTAAGGTTTCCACAATGTTCTCATACTCTCCCTTATCTACACTCTTTAGAAGCACTGTTAGTGCCTCATCATCTTCTACTTTCTTTCCAATGGCTGTAAGTTGTTGTTTGATGATTTTGTATTTGTTCAAGTGTGTGGTTAGAGGTTCACTTTCCTTCATGTCAAGTTTGTAGAATTGCATTAGCAAATTTATCTTCGAATTCTTTGCTTGAGTGCCAAATAATTTGTTAAGTTCAACCCATTCACTTGCATATTTCAACACCGAATACCTATATTGAGCGATGTAACCAAGTAATCATACTTTGGCAGCAACAACGTCGAAACACACCTTAGGGATAACACAAAAGCCAAAATGTATTAGGAAAAATGCATATACCCTTATGAGTTTATAACCATATTACATAAGAATTTATGTTGAAGAGAACTATTTTTATAGTCAAATAAAAATTGAAGTAACCTTGGAGCAAACTGAAAAGAAATTGCAATTGCCACACTCGTTGCATTTAGTACTTTTCTACCAAACTTTTATCCACACTTGACCAACGTAGTGCCATGTGTCAACGAAAGAGTTTCATTTTTTCTTGTATCACTTGACCAACGTAGTAGAGCTCTCCATAATATTTGTACACGAGGGCCAAGGCCGTGTCAACGAAAGAGTTTCATTTTTCTTGTATCACTTGACCAACGTAGTAGAGCTATCCATAATATTTGTACACGAGGGCCAAGGCCGTGTCAACTAAAGAGTTTCATTTTTCTTGTATCACTTGACCAAGAAGGTAGTAGAAGAACTATCCATAATACGAGGGCCAAGGTCGTGTCAACTAAAGGTCCGCCGACTCTAGCTACAGCCATGGCAGCACTAAATCTCGACCTGAATGTTTAACGATGCCATCACTGGCCTGATCAAATCGTAGATCGCAACCAAGAGGATTTGTGGATCGTATCCGAATAAGAACGTGATGGTTATTCATTCCCCGCACTTGAAGCCTAGCAGCTTCGTTCACGGCCACCACATCGAGGTTCCTACCAGCGCCTTTGGCACAACAGGCTACGAGATATACCTCTTGGACGACCGTCCCTAGTGAAATTCCCACCGAACGCCAAGTTGCCATATCCTCCATCGCCAAGATTTGTGAAGGAGCCCTGATGGCAAGGTGGTTTCTCTCTCTCTCTCTCTCTCATTTGCTACGTAACAAAAGTGTATTCCATTGGAAAAGAGCACCAATATTAAATGTTTACAATATAACCTTCTTGCATGTCCCCTCTCTCTCTCTCTCTCTCTCTCTCTCTCTATATATATGCAACTCTAGTTTGAAAAAGACCACTAACACTAAATGTTTACAACTCACTTCTTTGCATGTCCTTGAAGCTCCTCTCTCTCTTTCTCTCTCTCTCTCTCTCTCTCATGGCCGCCGTGAACGAAGCTGCTAGGCTTCAAGTGCGGGGAATGAATAACCATCACGTTCTTATTCGGATACGATCCACAAATCCTCTTGGTTGCGATCTACGATTTGATCAGGCCAGTGATGGCATCGTTAAACATTCAGGTCGAGATTTAGTGCTGCCATGGCTGTAGCTAGAGTCGGACCTTTCGTTGACACGACCTTGGCCGCTCGGGTGGTGTAGCTGATGTGGCTGGACGTTAGAATTTTGGCCCTCCTCCATGTGCGCATAACGACCCTGGCATCCAGCCGGCGGCACCCTCCATTGCACACGCTGCGGGGAAAAACGCCTCTAATGCAATTGATCCGTGATCCTTCCTCGTCGGATAGGTCGCCGAGTTATGCATGTCAGCATGACGCTTCGATCAGCGCTCTATCCCCGTCAGATGGGTCGGATCGCTGAGCTATCCCCGTCGATTGACGATCTCATAGAGGTCTACGGTGATCAAGCCACGTGGTCCAAACAAGTTGGTGGGCGATCATCCACGTCATCAGGTGGGTCGTCGGGTAGATCACGTCACCGAAAATGTAGGCCGATCGGAATCAGCCGCGTCAGATCATCGGTCTATTATTTTTTTTTGGGAACAATAATAATTATTTATATATATAAGCACAAAACGACCGGATACACTACATTACAAAAGACAACTTTACACTACATTATTACAAAAGACAACTTTGTGTTACTCCCAGGTCCCCTACACTTCACATTTTACTTCATTTAAAAGTTTACACAAGAGATTCCATCTCTCCTCCTCTAACAATAAACTTAAGTCCCTTACACCACATTTTACTTCATTTAAAAGTTTACACAAGAGATTCCATCTCTCCTCTAACAAGAAACTGGAGTGCTCCCAAGAGACATGGTGACCAAGCATAATGCAGGCTTCCATCGTAGCTTCTGTAGAGCACCCTCTAGGGGACTGTTTTTCCAGCTTTCCCCCTTTCTTTGACCATATCTTCACTGTGGGTCTGGTTCCCACATTATTTTTTCCCATGACCCAATTAATTAACTTAGAATATTATATATGTGAACCTTCAATTTTTGAACGAGAAACAACAAATGTCTCAAAAATTCGTGCATGCCAGCTCGAAACTTGAATATCTTCTTGCCTCTCTTGTTGATGCTTTACTTTCTTACATAACACTCTCTCATGGACGGTTTTCTTTCTCTTTTTGTGTACAAGAAGCTCGGGGGAGGATGAACGATGGGACTCTCTCTCTCAACAGTTACTCCAGTCAAGAGAGAGGAGAGCCCAGATCCGACAGACTCAGTTGACCGATTTCTTCCAGAGGACAGCCATGCCAGATCCCACAGTGATGGGCCAAGGAGTCACTTTGAGGAGAGCATAGGAGATTCGAGCATTGCGGCGTCCACAAGCACCCGGATATTGATCTTCCCATAGACATCGACATATGATCAAGGACGTTCAGGCATTACACCAGAGGCGACTACAGGAGAGAGGACAGTTGGGACCCATTGATATAGCGGCCATCTTGCATATCATTACAACTGGAGCTGACATGTATGACATATTACACCCCCCCTCACCACCACAGGATGGAGTTGACTAGGAGCATTAGATTGACAAATTTCATGATGGGAAAAGGTTACTGGGACTATATTGAAGGCGAACATGTGACGAGATACCAGAGATACCAGAGATTAATCCAATTGCTGTAGATGTAAAAGAATTCAAAGATTGGAATCAAGGAGCTAGGGCTTTCTATCAGCATATATGACACTATGATTGGGCATATATAGGATGATGCCAAGTCACCTAAGGAGGCATCACCTAAGGAGGCATATATAGGATGATGCCAAGTCACCTAAGGAGGCATGGGACACCTAGGTGAAACTATATGAAACTAGCACCAAGGCACGAAAGATTCAGTTGGAGAATGAGCTTCGTATTGTGGAGAAGAAAAATATGTTTGTGAATGATTATACCTTGAAGATCAAGGGCATTGTGGAATCCCTTGCATCAATTGGTATTTCTGTTGATGATGATGATGTCTATGTGGTCTCGGGTCACAATACAAGGCGTTCAAGACGTCTATTCAGACTTGGGAGAAGATTCCCAACTTCACAGATTTGGTGTCAATGCTAATCATTGAAGATAAGAATTTGGGTGAAGATCAACAGTCTTCACAAAACAAAAACAGTTCAGAGCAGCAAGCCTTCTACACAAGTGCAGGTAGAGGACGAGGAAGAGGCGTGGACGTGGCCAAGGTGGTGGCTGAACATGTAATCAAAATTATGATCAGCAACAGCAATAGTCCCAAGATTTGCAACAACAGCACATAGGTGGAAGAGGCCAGTTAGAGGCGGGGGAGTCAACAAGGTCATGGTAATTGGCAAAGGCAGCATAATGATACACGAGGCTGTTTTTACTATGGTAAGTCTAGACATGTGCAGGCAGATTGCTATAAGAAACAAAGTGACATGCGAAATGGAAAAGTGCAGCAAAATAACTATGCATTCTTTTACAGAAATAATGAGGATAATGAGTTTATGTAACATGTAGTTAATGCTGTGTCTGGAAATAATATAGCAACATGTCAAGATGATGTACAATATGTGTATTCAAGTGCTTCGAACCACATGACAAGTCATGGCGAGTGGTTCAAGGAAATGAAGAGTCTTGAAAGACCAAGTTTTGTTAAAACAGGGGATGACACTGCTCATCCAATTACCCATGTTGGAGATATGCCATTGTCTATGTAGGATGGTAAGGTGAAGTACCTTGCAGATGTACTTCATATTCCGAACATTACAAAGGATCTTATTTCAATTGGCCAAATAATTGAGTAGGGTTTGCAAGTCCGGTTTAACCCTAATGGATGTTATGTAGAAAACTTTAAAGATAAGTGTGCAGGTTGGTTGCAAAAGGCAACAGAGTGGGTAGAATGTTGTAAATATGCATGAAGTGAGTGCTACAATGTTTGTAAATGATTCAAGAGTTGTTGCAGATATAGACATTTGGCAGAAGAGAATTGGGCATATAAATGTGCCAAGAATTGAAGTCTATGCAGATTAAAGAAATTGTGACAGGACTACCTAAGTTTAAGGTTGAAGGTATGTAGAAAGTATGTGAAGCATGTTAATTTAGAAAGTAAACAAAGCATGTATTTCCACATGATGAAAATGTGAGTAGGAATGCACTAGATGTTGTGCATTCAGATGTATGGGGTCCTGCAAAGACTATGCCTATGGGGTGGCTACAAAGGTACTATGTATGAAGGAGAGGAGTAAAGTGTTCACTTATTTTTAGAATTTCAGAATGATGGCTGAAAAACAAATAGGAAAGCATGTGAAGTGCCTAAGGTTAGATGGAGGGGGAGAATACTTCTCTAATGAGTTCTCTGAATTCTTGTGAAAGAATGGCATTAAGAGAAATTTTACATGTAAATACACTCTGTAGCAAAATGGAGTTATTGAGCGAAAAAACTGGCACATTGCAGAGATATCACGAGCATTGATGGCAGAGAAGAATATGCTGCATAGCTATTGGGCTGAGGCTCTGTCTACAACAATTTATATCATGAACAAGACTCCTACTATAGTCATACATGATGAAACGCCAGAGGAGAAGTTTAGTGGCAAGAAACCTGATTTGTCTCACTTGAAAATTTTTGGATGTATTGCATATGTGCATATGCAATACATCCAAAGGCAGAAAAATGTGTGTTCATTGGGTATTCCCTCGAGCAAAAGGGATATAGATGCTATTATTTTACTACACGTGAATGGAAGGTAAGTAGGGATGTTGTATTTGATGAGATGAGTAGTTGGTATGTTGCTAAAAAAGATGTTGTTGGGGCTTATGTAAGTGGAAATGTGGTTGCACAAAATGCAAGTCAGCAATCACAGTCAATGTTGTGTGGACCAAGAGAGTCCTCATCTAGCAGTTTTGTTGATAGAACATAGAGTGGCAGGTTGCATCATAATACCAATCCTAGAAATGTAGTTGGTACATCACATAAAGATAAAGAGAAAGTGGTTGAGCCCCTTGGTATGCCTGATATTTCTGTAGGGCATTATCTTATTGATGGAGAGTCTAGTGGCTTAGAGATGAGCCTTGATGAGGAGCTTGGGATTCCAGCAATGAGGACACTTGGTGTGAAGAAGGCTATGGAAGCCATGAATGCAAAGTTGCAGAGGTTGACTTATGATGGTTATGTGGCACATCATTATGCTTATATGGAAAAAGTTGTGGAGGTTATAGAACCCACATGTTTTGATGAGGCTATTGGAAATGTGTGTTGGGAGAAAGCTATGGATGAGGAGATGGATGCATTGTATGGAAATGAGACTTGGGATTTGGTGCCATTGCCTGAAGGTAAGAAAGCTATTGGTTGTAAGTGAGTGTATAAGGTGAAACATAACAGTGATGGTAGCCTAGGTAGGTACAAGGCTAGATTGGTAGCCAAAGGATATGCGTAGACACATGGGATTGATTATGAGGAGACATTTGTCCCAGTTGCAAAGATGGCAACTATGAGAGCTGTGATTGCGGTGGCTGCACAGCTAAAGACTGGTTTTTACATTAGATGGATGTAAAAAATGTGTTCTTGCATGGTGACTTGTTGCAAGAAGTAGTGTATATGGATTAGTCACCTAGTTTTTGAGGATACAGGTCACCCGAAGTATGTATGTAAGCTTCATAAGGCTTTGTGTGGACTAAAGTAAGCTCCACGAGCATGGCATGACAAGATTGTTGAGTATCTTGTCACTATTGGTTTTCATATGGCAGATGTAGATCACTCTTTGTATGTATGCAAGAGTGATAAGGGTATTGTGATCATCACCATCTATGTAGATGATCTTATTGTTGGGGGTGACAACTTAGATGAGATTGAACATGTGAAAAATCTTCTCAAAAAGAAGTTTGAGATGAAGGATTTGGGAATTCTACGGTACTTTTTGGGAATTGAGATCATTCGCACACCTGATGGCATTTAGCTATCACAGAGACATCTAAATACTTTTTGGGAATTGAGGTCATTCGCACACCTGATGGTATTTAGCTGTCATAGAGATAGTATGTATTAAACATGTTGTCCAAGTATGGGATGGCTGATTGTAAGTCAATCTTGATGCCATTAGATAAAAATGACAAGATTAGTGCGGATGCAGGTTATGTGTTGGAGAATCCCACTATGTACAGGAATATTCTGGGGAGTTTGATCTATGTCACAATCATAGCAAGCCAGATTTGAGTTACACTCTTGGCTTAGAGAGCCAGTTTATGTAGGTTCTATGCAAACCACATCTTAATAGTGTGCGACACACACTTTGGTATTTGAGGGCCACTATTGATTATGCATTATGGGCAGGTAGCATCTCAGAGAGGCCAGTGGATTTATGTTTTCATTGCGGAGTGCTGATGTGACATGGAACAGCCCACAACTGCCTTGTCAAGTACAGAGGCAGAGTATAGAGGAGTTGTGGGCAGCGTGTGAGATAGCTTGGTTACGCAAACTACTTTGATGATTTGGGGTTGCATGTGGAGAGAAAGGTTGTCATATATTGTGACAATCTTAGTAGTATACAATTGTCCAAGAACCCAATTTTCCATGCGCGGATGAAACACATTGAGTTACATTACCACTTTATTAGGGAGGGAGTCTTGGCAGGCAACATCAACTTGGCCTACGTCAGCACATAGGATCATGTCGCTGACATCTTCACGAAGGCCTTGGGAGCTAAGAAGCTCCGTAGATTTTGAGATATGCTTGGAGTTGAGCTTAAGGGAGAGTGTTGAGATATCAAGCTCAACATGAGACGCTGACACTCATGAGACGCCTGCATGACCGTTCAAACTACTAGAGGAGTTGTGGGCAGCGTGTGAGATAGCTTGGTTACGCAAACTACTTTGCTGATTTGTGGTTGCATGTGAAGAGAAAGGTTGTCATATATTGTGACAATCTTAGTAGTATACAATTGGACAAGAACCCAATTTTCCATGCGTGGATGAAACACACATTGAGGTACATTACCACTTTATTAGGGAGAGAGTCTTGGCAGGCAACATCGACTTGGCCTACGTCAGCACCTAAGATCAGGTCGCTGACATCTTCACGAAGGCCTTGGGAGCTAAGAAGCTCTGCAAATTTTGAGATATGCTTGGAGTTCATGAGATGGAGTTGAGCTTGAGGGAGAGTGTTGAGATGTCAAGCTCAACATGAACTGACACTCATGAGATGCCTGCATGACCGTTCAACATTTACATCCCTGGCGGGTTTTGTAACTGGCACCAACATATCTTTGCCAAAGATTCTACAGCTGGACTACACCGACTAGTCCACACCTATCCACTCCACTTAGCATGTTCACATTATGGACTGCTTGTATATACTCTATTATGTGTGTTAGTTACTTTATCTCCTTTGTAGACCTGTTTTGTTGTGTGAAGAAGAAGAAGAATTTTCAGCCTCTCACCTTGTGTGTTCTTTTCTAGGGTTTTCCCTCCACAGAGATAAAAATGCCAATTGGAACCTGACTGAGAGGAAATCCCCAACTGTGGACTAATTTAAAAGATTGGGTGAAAAGAAGAATGCAGGCCAATCCACCTTTGCCTCTTGTGAGGAGGATTTAGAACTGGTTGGAGGAAGGGACAACCTACCAAATTTAGTTCAAATTCTAGTTAATCGGATGGAAAAGTATCATAAGAGTGATGACACAAATGCAACACTTCTAATGGTAAAGGTTATTAAGCTCTTGTAATCCTTGATGGTAGATCTGGAGTAAGTATCATCACAAAGCAATGTTGGGAAAAATAGGAAAAACCAGCCTTAGAGTAGAGAAACCTCATTGTAAAGATGGTTGAGACAGTTCATGCCTTATGGGAGTTTTGTAGAACCTAAAGATGAAAGTCTTCTCATTCCACTACTACTGCCATATGTTTGGGTCATTAACTTTATTAGACACATAGATTTGTATGATGTGATTCTTGGTAGACCTTTTATGAGGAGTGCCAAGTGAAAAGATGCAAGGGAGAGGAGAGATTGAGCTCTTGCAAGCACACACACACTCACAAAACCCTAATAGAGAACACACCATATACAAGATAAGAGTACACACATATGAAAAAGTACTCAACCAAATACATACAAGGGTTCTCTATAGTGTGAACCCAACTAAAATGAGCTGGCGCTATAACTATGCGAGTCTCTAGAATGGCTGTCACACAGCCTGTCATCCCACTGGTCGCATATCACCCATGATCTCACCAACCAATGCCAGTGGTGTAAGTGTGGGGCCTATCCCCCAGGAGGGTCATCAGTGTCCACCGCCTCACTAGATGAGCTCGATATCTCAACACTCCCCCTTGAGCTCAACTCCATCTCATGTACACCAAGTGAAGCCCTGAATCTGCGGAGCTTCTCTGTGCCCAATGCTTTGATGAAGATGTCAGCTACCTGATCCTGTGTGTTGACATAAACAAGGTCAAGGTCTCCTGCCAAGACCTTCTCTTTGACAAAATGGTAGTGGACCTCTATATGCTTCGTGCAAGCATGAAAAACTGGGTTCCTAGCCAACTGTATATTGCTAATTTTGTCACAGAAAATGACAACTTGTCTATCCACTGATAGACCCAAATCTGCAAGTAGCTTTCTCAACCAAGCTACCTCACATGCTGCCATAGCAACTCCTCTGTACTCGGCCTCTGTGCTCGATAGAGCAACCGTAGGCTGCTTCTTGCTGCTCCAAGTCACAGCAGCACTCCCCAAAGAAAACATGAAGCCACTAGTAGATCTTCTATCTGAGATACTACCAGCCCAATCAGCATCTGTGTACCCATGTACACATATCTCTATCCTAGTTTCATAAAACAGTCCACAATGCAAAGTTGACCTCACATACCTCAGTATGCGTCTCACTGCATCCAAATACGGTTTCCGTGGAACCTGCATAAACTAACTCACCAACCCAACATCATAGCTCAAATCTGGCCTGGTGATCGTCATGTAGATCAAGCTTCCTACTATGCGCCTATACATAGTAGGATCCTCCAAAATCTCTCCTGAATCTGCACTCAACTTGCCATTCTGATCCAATGGCACTGAGATAGGCTTACAGCCCGTCATACCATACTTGGACAACATGTCTAAGCTATACTGTCTCTGCAGTAATCCAATACTATGTGGTGACCTAATCACCTCAATGCCCAAGAAATATCTGAGCTCCCCCAGATCCTTCATCTCAAACTTCTGTCTAAGCAAGATCTTTACATCAAAGATCTCTGCATCATGGTCCCCCGTAATGATCAAGTCATCTACATAGATAACAACAAGCACGACCCCTCTATCACCGTGTCTCACATACAGCGAGAAATCTGCATTGGCTACATGAAAGCCAATAGTGACAAGATATTCAGAAATCTTGTCAGACCATGCTCTTGGTGCTTGTTTTAAGCCATACAAGGCTTTCTTCAACCTGCAAACATGCTCGGGGTGACTCACGTCCTCATAACCAAGTGGCTGCAACATATACACCTCTTCCTGCAAATCCCCATGTAAGAATGCATTCTTTACATCCATCTAATGTAAAGACCATTGCTTTGATGCAGCCACTGCTATCACAACTCTCATTGTTGCCATCTTGGCAACTGGGCTGAAAGTTTCCTCATAATCAATGCCATATGTCTGCGCATACCCTTTGGCTACCAATCTAGCCTTATACTTGTTTATGCTTCCATCACTGTTATGTTTTACTCTGTACACCCACTTGCATCCAATGGCTTTCTTGCCTTCAGGAAATTGCACTAAATCCTAAGTCTCATTTCCATATAGTGCATCTATCTCCTCATCCATAGCTTTCTCCCAACACACATTTCCAACAGCCTCATCAATGCATGTGGGCTCTACAACCTGCACAACCTTCGCCATATATGCATAGTGATGTGCCACATAACCATCATAAGTAAACCTCTGCACAAGATTCTTCACTCTCCCAGATCTTCACAGCTTTGTATTCATGGCTTCCATAGCCTTCTTTACACCAGGTGTTCTCTTAGCCGGTATCTCAAGCTCCTCATTAAGGCTCATCTCTGAGCCACTAGACTCTCCATCAACATGAGAATGCCCTACAGAAATGTGAGGCATACCAAGTGGCTCAACCACTTTCTCTTTTCCCAGATCTTCGCAGCTTTGCATTCATGGCTTCTTTACACTAGGTGTTCTCATAGCTGGTATCCCAAGCTCCTCATTAAGGCTCATCTCTGAGCTACTAGACTCTCCATCAACATGAGAATGCCCTACATAAATGTTAGGCATACCAAGGGGCTCAACCACTTTCTCTTTTTCTTTATGTGATGTACTAATCACATTTGCAGGACTGGTATTATGACGCAGCCTGCCACTCCATGGTCTATCAACTGAACCACTAGATGAGGACTCTCCTAGTCTACTCAAAGACTGTGATTGCTGACTTGCATTCTGTGCAACCACATTTCCACTCACATCAGCCCCACAGCTTCTTTTTCAGCAGCATACCAGCTACTCATCTCATAAAAAACAACATCCCTGCTTACCCTCAACTCACGTGTAGCAGGGTTATAACACCTGTATCCCTTTTGCTCAAGGGAATATCCAATAAACTCACGTGTAGCAGGGTTATAACACCTGTACCCCTTTTGCTCAAGGGAATATCCAATAAACACACATTTTTTGGCTTTTGGATCCAGCTTAGTTCTCAGCTCATCTGGCACATGCACATATGCAATGCATCCAAAGACTTTCAGATGTGACAAATCAGGTTTTCTGCCAGTAAACCTCTCCTCTGGAGTTACATCATGTATGGCTGCAGTTGGAGTCCTATTCATGATGTAAACTGCTATAGAAACAGCCTCAGCCCAATAGCTATGCGGCATATTCTTCTCTTCCATCAATTCTCGCGCAATCTCAGCAATGTGCCTATTTTTTCGCTCAACTCCATTTTGCTGCGGAGTGTATGTGCATGTAAATTGTCTCCGAATACCATTCTTCTTTAAAAATTCAGAGAACTCATTGGAGAAGTACTCTCCTCCTCCATCTGACCTTAGGCACTTTACATATTTCCCTGTTTGCTTTTCAACCATAACTCTGAAATTCTGGAAGTGAGTGAACACCTCACCCTTCTTCTTCATGAAGTATACCCACACTTTCCTTGTGTGGTCATCAATAAACATCACATAATACCTGTAGTCTCCCATAGACATGGTCTTCGTAGGACCCCATAGATTTGAATGCACAACATCTAGTGCATTTCTGCTCACATATCTGTTACGTGGAAACACATGCTTTGTTTGCTTTCCAAATTGGCATGCTTCACATATTCTCTGCATACCTTCAACTTTAAATTTTGGCAGCCCTGTCACAATTCCTTTAGTCTGCATAGACTTCATTCTCTGCACATTCACATGTCCAATTGTCTGTGTCTGCAATAATTCCTGAACCATTTGCAAACATCACAGCACTCACTTCAGGCATGTTTACATTCACCGTAAACATTCTGCCCACTCTGTTGCCTTTTGCAACCAATCTGCACTTGTCTTTAAAGTTTTCAACATAACAACCATTAGGGTTAAACCGAACTTGCAAACCCTGCTCAATCATCTGGCCAACTAAAACCAAATTCTTTGTTATGTTCAGAACATGAAGCACATCTGCAAGGTACTTCACTTTGCCATCCTGCAGCATAGATAATGGCACATCTCCAACATGGGCAATTGGATGAGCAGTGTCATCCCCTGTTTCCACAAAACCTGGTCTTTCAAGGTTTTTCATCTCCTTGAACCACTCCCCATGACTTGTCATGTGGTCCTTTCGAAGCACCTGAATCAACGTACCATACATCATCTTTATGTGTTGCTTTAACATTTTCAGACATGGCATTCACGACATGCTGCATAACAAACAACCTTTCATTATCCTCATTGTTTCTGCTGGAGGATGCATAGTTGTTCTGCTGCAATTTACCATTTTGTATGTCAGCCTGCTTCTTATAACATTCTGCCTGCACATGTCCAAGCTTACCACAGTAAAAGCATCCACGTGCATCATTATACTGCCTTTGCCAATTTCCACAACCTCTTTGACTCCCCCTGCCTTTGAATTGGTCTCTTCCACCTGCGTGTTATTGTTGTGAATTCTGGGATTGTTATTGTTGCTGCTGCTGGCCATAATTCTGATTACCTATTCGGCCACCTCCTTGACTGCCTTCACGGCCTCCTCTACCTCATCCTCTTCCTGAACTTGTGTAGAAGGCTTGTTGCTCTAAACTGTTTTTGTTTTGTGAAGATTGCAGGTCTTCACCCAAGCTCTTCTCTTCTATAATCAGCATAGACACCAAATCTATAAAATTGGGAATGTTTTTCCGAGTCTGAATAGACGTCTTGAACGCCTTGTATTGTGGCCCGAGACCACGTAGACAGACTTTCACCTTATCATCATCATCTACTGACACACCAATAGATGCAAGGGATTCCACAATACCCTTTATCTTCAACGCATAGTCATTCACAGACATGCTCTTTTTCTCCATAGTATGAAGTTCATTCTTCAACTGTATCTTACGTGCCTTGGTATTTATTTCATAGAGCTTTACCAAGTTGTCCCACACCTCCTTGGGGGACTTGGCATCCTGAATGTGCCCAATTATGGTGTCTTGTATACTGATAGAGAGCCAATACATAACCTTTCTGGCTCCTTGGTTCCAATCCTTGAACTCTTTCACATCTGCGGCAGTCGGATTGATATTCGGTATCTCTGGTGCCTCTTCATGGTCACCTATGTAGTCCCAATAGCCCTTTCCCATCAGGAAATTCGTTAACCTGAACATCGAAGCATAGAAGTTGTTCTTATCAAGCTTCTCAGCAACAATCTGGGTTATGCCATCATTTGACATCTTGCCAGATACACAGCACTCTGGTTTTTCCTACACAAAATGCTGTATTTTCTACAGCGGTACTGTAGTAGACTCAAATGTCACAACCAGTGACCTCAATGTGCATACATACACCCAATGGCAATTGTTGACCTCCTTGCAGCACACACAGTGTCTGCACAGCCAATCTGTCTTCCTGCAGCTCTTAAAATAGAGTTCTACAGAGAATCGATGACTTACCCGCAGTGCTCGAAATCGCCTGCTTTCTGAAAAATGGAGGTCCAGACACGCCCGAAACGTGTTTTCGACCCAGAAATTGAGGTCCGATAGGATAAGATAGTTGCCCTATAGCTTTACTCCCGCGTAGAAAGCTCCTCAATCAGATATCGTTTGCCAGTGCCTCCCGTAGAGCTCCTGACAAGGGTGTAGTCACCAACACAAGTAGGGAAGAGCAGTTGAAGCTCTTACCCTTGTACCGCTTCCTGTGGTTCTCTTGCTTGCAGCTCAGCCCTTAGCATGAACCAGGCTCTGATACCATGAAAAGATGCAGGGGAGAGGAGAGGTTGAGCTCTTGTAAGCACACACACACACTCACAAAACCCTAATAGAGAACACACCATATACAAGATAAGAGTACACACATATGAAAAAGTACTCAACCAAATACATACAAGGGTTCTCTATAGTGTGAACCCAACTAAAATGAGCTGGCGCTATAACTATGCCAGTCTCTAGAATGGCTATCACATAGCCTGTCATCCCACTGGCCGCATATCACCCATGATCTCACCAACCATGCCAATGGTGTAAGTGTGGGGCCTATCCCCCAGGCGGGTCATCAGTGTCCACCGCCTCACTAGATGAGCTCGATATCTCAACAACAAGCTGGTACATAACTAGGCCACACGTCATATTTACCTATAGAAGTACTCACAAATCTTGAAAGTAGACCTATGGACATGGAAGATGCATCCCAAGAATGGAGAATTGTTTGGAAATGATTCCGAAACCATGAAAAGAACAACCTCAATACAACTATGTGCAGCCCATGAACACTCGAGAGTGTCATAGGAAGAGAACATCTTGTATGCTCCTCTTACAAATAATGGATTTTGCAAGAAGTGGATGTATGTTTTAGCCTATTAGCCATGATAGATGTCATGGGGAAGTTTAGAATAAATTTTGTGGAACCGAATTGGAAGGATGAAATGTCAATCACCATGGTGTGCATGATAAGACTATCTCTGCTAGTGGACAAGTCATTGAAAACCTCTTCGGAAGAGCACAAGTTTGAACCTGACTGTGGGGAAGAAGCTTTGGACTTAGCCACAAGGTTGAAGTTCTAAAAATGGATGAAGAAGAAGAGTTATCACCATAAGATTTCCACTGATGTGATAGCAAGGTAAAAATTATATTAGAGTTTCCACCACCAACCAAATATAAGGGACTACAACGGTTTATGGGACATGTAGGCTATTACTGGAGGTTCATTGTGTTCTATGTTGATATTGTATAAGCTTACTCCATTGGTGAGGGATGTTGAAATTGCAGGATTTGCAAGATGATATTGATATGGCATGCATTTGACAGGTTCATATTGATATGAATTACATTTGGTTCTACTCCCTTCATAATGATAATGAATGCCACAATAAATTCATATAATGTCTTGAAGAATACTTTGGGATTATGTATATAAAATGAAACCGGATATATTGTGTTTGCAACAACATAATTAGCATGCTCTAGTAGGGCAAATTGGTTTTTTCCATGGTTATGATATATATTATGTAGGAATCAATACTTTTTATGGGATCTGTGTGCTTGTGAGACATGAATTACAACTAATGGTAGCTTATAATGATCCAAATGGTTGTCTTATCATTGTACAGTGCAACAGTTATGAACTTAGATCATTTATGCTCCATTAATTTTAGCACGATGAGCTGGTATTTTGTAGAAACTCTTATAGCATCCATGGTTGGAAAATGGATTTCTATGTTGAGATTTTGATAACTTGTGATAGCCAGATGACAACACTAGAGGTGTTTCTAATATGATTGGAGCTGAAAATGTTTCATGGAAAAATGCAATGTGTCAACTAAATGCAATGGATATATGGAGAGAAACATGTGCAAGTAGGAAAGGCTTTACATTCCATCATAATGCTTTTAGTAAATATCTGGCTAGATTGGATTGTTGGTACTCTTTGAATGCCAATCACTTTAATCCTATTACATGTATGTGGATTGATTATTCATTGGGAATATCAAATCGTACTCCTCTATGGGTGGGTTTCTATTTTGGTACTTCTATTTCCTAATGAGCAACTGCCAATAAAGATGCTATGTTTAATAAACAATAGCTACGTCACTCACCTCTATTTAAGGATTGATTATTCATTGGGACTATCAAATCGTACTCCTCTATGGGTGGGTTTCTATTTTGGTACTTCTATTTCCTAATGAGCAACTGCCAATAAAGATGCTATGTTTAATAAACAATAGCTACCTCACTCACCTCTATTTAAGGATATGGCGGGTGATATTGTTACTACTTTGAATGAAGAGATTTGTGAGGATATTGATGTTGCTAGCTATCATTTTGTTTGCTGCATGCAAGGTGTTATAACTGATTATGGAAAATGGTACCTAGGAAAAGAAAGAGAAAGAATTTGTGGATTGAAAAGATAATTACAAGCTCTTGAAGAACTCACCCATATTTGTATGTTATTACCTCAAGTCTAAGAAGGCATGAGCTACAAAGAAATGATCAAAGGAAGGATGCAAATCGATCATGATGAAAAAACCATCATTGGATAAGGGATGTTTCTCAAAAGCTTTCTTTAAAAGCTTGCATACATCAAGGCAAAAGCAATGCATTGTCACCGTTTGGCCAAGACCTGATACTTCAGTGGTTTCGAACCACCTAGTCCGCTCCTAAAGAGCAATGACTATCCCTGTTGTGCCCAATGCGATAAGCCAATGCCGAATGTTGAGCTACCAATCTACCCCATATGCAGGGGAGCTAACAAAGATTGTGCATGGATTAGTTCCTATTTTTCATGTCTCATGATAGTAGTTAATACGAAAACAAACAACTATTCAACTAGGACTATGTAACATAGAGTAGCAACAACAGAGATGACCAACCCAAAAGACATTCTCCTTTCAACATTAGCTCACACTCTCATGTATACACCATTCTAGCATCATCAGATAATTGGGAGAGTTTCCATTTTACTCCTTACATCCATGTGGTACTACCCATTTCCAAAAAACTATTACAAAGTTGTTACATAACAAGAAGACCTAACTCATATAATGAGTCTGTTATATTGAAAGGAGGAACCTTGGCAACAGCCAGATAAGCTGACCGGTTGCCCCAACACCTAGTGATCATGGTGGACATTGTGTCAGCAGGTGAATCCCACCTCTTCCTTGCATTCTTGAAAATTTTGGATCTAAATTGTATCTCCTTCTTTGAACTGTATTGTCTAGATGATTCACGGTCGATCCCACCCTACTTCCTCAGGTTGGGATGAGTCATAGTGCCCCCAGATACAAACTGAAAGGTCCTTTGTTGACTGTCTCTTGGTTTGCATGCTCTCCTCTGACTGTTAAAATTGAAGCATGTCATAGCCTAGTCCTCTCATCGGCCCTCATGAACTGCATCTCAATAAGCCTTGCATTTAGGTAATTGGCCCTTTCTCTTACCATGGCGACTATTTCCATGTTAGTTGCAAAAGCGTGGGGTTTTGTGTGTTCTAGAAAGATGCCATCATCTTCAAAAATTGAATGTTCTAGTTCTCTTGTGTCCCTTTTGCTGCGACTCCACTTCCACCCATAGGGTGTAGTATTCTGGACTAGTGCAACTTTGGCAACCCACTTTTATGTTTTTGTCAGCTTACTCTTTTGATTGTCTTTGAATGAATTGGGGAATGTCAACAAGCTTACAAAGAGGTCATTAGCTAGTGCACCTATCTTGAGACCACCAAATTGGGGTCTCATGTTTCATGTGCAGATTGATGTATCATACTTTGCAATTGGGTGTATTTTGGCATAGCCAAGAGAGTTTAAATCAGATTACCCAATCTGCTTTATAAGGCAACATCTCAATGAAGCTGAGATGAATTATACTACAATAGAGAGGGAAGGGTTAGCCATGGTGTATGCAATGAAAAATTATAGGCACTATTTATTGGCTGATAAGTCCTTTGTATATATCATCAAGACTTATTGTATCTTATCTCAATAGACCATACATGACTTATTGTATCTTATCTCAATAGACCATACATGACTAGGTGAATTACCGTTTTGGTTATTGCTATTGATGGAGTTTGACTCTACTATCACAGTGAGAAAAGGTTTCACATGTATTAGTAGATCACTTGTCAAGAATACCCAATGGAGAACCTCCCACTAGTGTTGATGGAGTTTGAATTTGTTGTCGTAAGTGAGAAAAGGTTCACAACATGTATTAATAGATCACCTATCAAGAATATCCAATGGAGAATTTTTCACTGGTGTTAAATGAAGCAGATGCTACGCTATTCAAATTAGATCTGGTATTGGAATAAAGTGAAGAGATCTCCGTGTATCTTGCCTATGGATTTCCATAGGGCAAGCCATTGAACAAGGATAAGATGTGACGGCTGATCAAGTTAGTAACACCTTAATAATTAATACCTTGACAACTATATAAGCTGGGCAAAGATCACGTGCTTAGTTGGTGTGTCAGCAAGGAGGATGAATTTTTGACTATTTTGGAAGAATTTCATAGTGGGATCATTGGTGGACATTTTGTGGGCGAAGTAACTACCTGAAAGATCTTGCAAGCAAGGTTATAGTGGCCAACTATGTTTGATGATGCCATGGAATTCAACAACATAAGTTGTAATGAATGCCAATGCTTTAACATTCCTTATGGACAAGACAGAATGCCTTTGGTCCCAATCATCGTGTAATAATCTTTTTGAAAAATGGAGAATAGACTTTGTTGGACCTATTAGCCTAGTTACGAATTGACATAGCCTGTTAATAGCTCTTGCTCAGGAAGAGGACGAGGTAGAGGAGGCCTTCTACACAAGTTCAGGAAGAGGACGAGGTAGAGGAGGCCGTGGACGTGGTCAAGGAGGTGGCCGAACAGGTAATCATAATTATGGCCAGTAGGCAACAACAACAACAGTCCCAGAATTCAACAACAACAATAACACGCACATGGAAGAGGCCAATTCAGAGGTAGGGGGAGTCAAAGAGGTCGTGGAAATTAGCAAAGGCAGTATAATGATACACGTGGATAATTTTATTGTGGTAAGCCTGCAGATTGTTATAAGAAGCAGGCTGACATGCAAAATGGAAAATTGCAGCAAAACAACTATGAATCCTCAAGCAGAAACAATGAGGATAATGAAAGGTTGTTTGTTATGCAGCATGTCGTGAATGCCATGTCTGAAAATGTTAAAGCAGCACATAAAGATGATGTATGGTATGTTGATTGAGGTGCTTCGAACCACATGACAAGTCATGGGGAGTGGTTCAAGGAGATGAAGAACCTTGAAAGACCAGGTTTTATGGAAACAGGGGATGACACTGCTCATCCAATTGCCCATGTTGGAGATGTGCCATTGTCGTGAAGTACCTTGCAGATGTGCTTCATGTTCCAAACATAACAAAGAATCTGGTTTCAGTTGGCCAAATAATTGAACAAGGTTTGCAGGTTTGTTTTAACCCTGATGGTTGTTATGTTGAAGACTTTAAAGACAAGTGCAGGTTGGTTGCAAAAGGCAACAGAGTGGGCAGAATGTTTACGTTGAATGTAAACATGCCTGAAGTGAGTGCTGCGATGTTTACAAATGGTTCAGGAATTGTTGCAGACATAGACATTTGGCATAAAAGAATTGGACATGTGAATGTGCATAGAATGAAGTCTATGTAGACTAAAGGAATTGTGACAAGGCTGCCAAAGTTTAAAGTTGAAGGTATGCAGAAAATATGTGAAGCATGCCAATTTGGATAGCAAACAAAGCATGTATTTCCATGTATGAAGGAGAAGGGTGAGGTGTTCACTCACTTTCATAATTTCAGAGTTATGATTGAAAAGCAAACAGGGAAATATGTAAAGTGCCTAAGGTCAGATGGAGGGGGAGAGTACTTCTCCAATGAGTTCTCTGAATTTTTGAAGAAAAATGGTATTCGGAGAAAGTTTACATGCAGATACACTCCGCAGCAAAATGGAGTTGCTGAGCATTGATGGAAGAGAAGAATATGCCGTATAGCTGTTGGACTGAGGCTATTTCTACAGTAGTTTACATCATGAATAGGACTCCAACTGCAGCCATACATGATGTAACTCCAGAGGAGAGGTTTACTGGCAGAAAACCTGATTTGTCTCATCTAAAAGTTTTTGGATGCATTGCATATGTGCATGTGCCAGATGAGCTGAGAACTAAGCTGGATCTAAGAGCTGAAAAATGTGTGTTTATTGGATATTCCCTTGAGCAAAAGGGATATAGGTGCTATAACCCTGCTACACGCGAGTTGAGGGTAAGCAGGGATGTTGTTTTTGATGAGATGAGCAGCTGGTATGCTGCTGAAAAAGAAGCTGTTGGGGTTGATGTGAGTGGAAATGTGGTTGCACAGAATGCAAGTCAGCAATCACAATCTTTGAGTGGACCAGGAGAGTTCTCATCTAGTGGTTTAGTTAATAGACCATGGAGTGACAGGCTGCGTCATAATACCAGTCCTGCAAATGTGATTAGTATATCACATAAAGGCAAAGAGAAAGTGGTTGAATCCCTTAGTATGCCTGGCATTTTTACAGGCATTCTCATGTTGATGGAGTTGATGGAGAGTCTAGTGGCTCAGAGATGAGCCTTGATGAGGAGTTTGGGATCCCAGCTATGAGAACACCTGGTGTAAAGAAGGCTATAAGAACACCCAGTGTAAAGAAGGCTATGGAAGCCATGAATGCAAAGCTGCGAAGATCTGGGAGAGTGAAGAACCTTGTGCACAGGTTTACCTATGATGGTTATGTGGCACATCACTATGCATACATGGCAAAGGTTGTGCAGGTTGTAGAGCCCACATGCAAATGTGTGTTGGGAGAAAGCTATGGATGAGGAGATGGATGCACTATATAGAAATGAGACTTGGGATTTAGTGCAATTTCCTGAAGGCAAGAAAGCTATTGGATGCAAGTGGGTGTACAAAGTAAAACATAACAGTGATGGAAGCATAAGCAGGTACAAGGCTAGATTGGTAGCCAAAGGATATGCGCAGACATATGGCATTGATTATGAGGAAACTTTCAGCCTAGTTGCCAAGATGGCAACAGTGAGGGTTGTGATAGCAGTATGGCTGCATCAAAGAAATGGTCTTTACATCAGATGGATGTAAAGAATGCATTTGCAGGAAGAAGTATATATGTTGCAGCTACCTGCCTATGAGGACGTGAGTCACCCCGAGCATGTTTGCAGGTTGAAGACAGCCTTGTATGGCTTAAAACAAGAACTAAGAGCATGGTTTGACAAGATTTTTGAATATCTTGTCACTATTGGCTTTCATGTAGCCAATGTAAATTTTTTGCTATATGTGAGACACGGTGATAGAGGGGTTGTGCTTGTTGTCATCTATGTAGATGACTTGATCATTACGGGGGACCATGATGTAGAGATCTTTGATGTAAAGATCTTGCGTAGACAGAAGTTTGAGATGAAGGATCTGGGGGAGCTTAGATATTTCTTGGGCATTGAGGTGATTAGGTCACCACATGGTATTGGATTACTGCAGAGACAGTATGGCTTGGACATGTTGTTCAAGTATGGTATGATAGGCTGTAAGCCTATCTCAGTGCCATTGGATCAGAATGGCAAGTTGAGTGTAGATTCAGGAGAGATTTTGGAGGATCCGACTATGTATAAGCGCATAGTAGGAAGCTTGATCTACATGACGATCACCAGGCCAGATTTGAGCTATGCTGTTGGGTTGGTGAGTCAACTTATGCAGGTTCCTCGGAAGTCGCATTTGGATGCATTGAGACGCATACTGAGATATGTGAGGTCTACTTTACATTGTGGACTATTTTATGAAACTGGGACAGAGATATGTGTATATGGGTACACGATGCTGATTGGGCTGGTAGTATCTCAGATAGAAGATCTACTAGTGGCTTCATGTTTTCTTTGGTGTGAAGTGCTGCTGTGACTTGGAGCAGCAAGAAGTAGCCTACGGTTGCTCTATCCAATACAGAGGCTGAGTACAGAGGTGCTACTATGGCAACATGTGAGGTAGCTTGGTTGAGAAAGCTAGTTGCAAATTTGGGTCTATCAGTGGATAGACAAGTTGTCATTTTCTATGACAACATTAGCAGTATACAGTTAGCAATCCAGATTTTCATGCTCGCACGAAGCATATAGAGGTCCACTACCATTTTGTCAGAGAGAAGGTCTTGGCAGGAGACCTTGACCTTGTTTATGTCAGCACACAGGATCAGGTAGCTGACATCTTCACTGAAGCATTGGGTACAGAGAAGCCTCGTAGATTCAGGGCTTTGCTTTGGTGTACATGAGATGGAGTTAAGCTCGAGGGGGAGTGTTGAGATATCGAGCTCATCTAGTGAGGCGGTAGACACTGATGACCCGCCTGGGGGATAGGCCCCACACTTACACCACTGGCATGGTTGGTGAGATCATGGGTGATATGTGGCCAGTGGGATGACAGGTTGTGTGACAGCCATTCTAGAGACTGGCATAGTTATAGTGCTAGCTCATTTAGTTGGGTTCACACTATAGAGAACCCTAATATGTATTTGGTTGAGTATCCTTCATATGGTGTGTACTCTTATCTTTGTATATGGTGTGTTGAGTGTTGAGAGAAGAAGAAGAAGATTTTCAGCCTCTCACCTTGTGTGTTCTCTATTAGGGTTTTGTGAGTGTGTGTGTGCTTTGCAAGAGCTCAAGCTCTCTTCTCCCCTGCATCTTTTCAACATGCCCATAAATTCACAGTCTTATCACCAAGATTTGGCCGTGATTATGAAGTTTGTAGAATCACACCACAGAAAATGAGCCAAAACTGAACTATAATGAGCCATTAGGATGTCTTGTGATTGTTAATACGTGAATTACATTATTTTGATGCTTCTCACCTGACATGATTAGCACCATGGTTCACTACCATTGTTGATGTGATCATTGTTGAAATATATGATGTACAAGTGGTAAAGAGTGAGAGAAAGAGGTCATGTAGGTGTGAACACACCCCAAATAAAGTGGGCATGTGGGTGGAAAAGGGATCTAGGGTTGGACCAACCCTAGGCCTTGGTAGACCCTATATAAAGGGCAAGAGGCCTCACTTTTGTAACACAACACAACCAACACATGAAGGGGAAGGGTAAGCCAACTTTGGAGTGGTTGAAATAGAAGGTAATATAGAAGCTTTCTATGCATCTTGTGTTCTTGCTCTCTCTCATATATGTTGCTCTATCTTGCCATCAACTATTGCTTTCGCTGTGCATACTCCTCATAATTTTGACATGGTATCAGAGCCTTGCAAAGGCTACGTTCCCCTTCAATCCCCTTTTCTTTCTCTCTCACTATCATAAGCCATTCACATCCTCATTAAGAAGGACAGTGGTAGAAGAAGGTGAGAAGCAAAAAGGCATCAAGAAGGAAGGCAACAAAAGAGCTTCATTAAAGAGGATATTCCGTCATCATCAAAAAATTCTTGAAGCTTGGAAGAAGAAGAAGAAGATGATACTTATCATCAACAAGAAGAAGTAGAGGAGAAGGAGGAGGAGGAGGAAAAAGAAGAAGAAAATGCAAGCAAAATTGGTAATTTTCTGGATTTTTCTTTCAAAAATTTCCATCGAATCTTTCTTTGAAGGTGCATGGGAGCTTCATGATCGGTTGTTGAAGGTGTGGAAGGTTGTATGGTTTGTCCTCTTCCCCCCTATCAAGTTGGGGAGCAACTCCATCAAAATGCAACATCATAAAACGCAACAAGCGCATCATCCATCTATGCGATTCCGGTCGTCATCCGTTTTCGGCCGTTTTCCTATTCTGCACTCCCGTTGTCGTGCACTTTTCCTTTGACGTCACTGTTCCGTCGACATCCATTCGCTATTTCCGTCGACTGTCGCCTTGTGTATGGTGGTTGCAGTTGCTTAAGTAATAGCTTTGTAAGCTACAACAAGCGACTCTCTCCTCTGTTGGCCATCGGTGTCTATAGCACCGTCCATCGACGGTGACATAAGCATAGTCCATCGGATGGTTGTGCCATCCGTCAGGCAATGACAGCACCTATAACGGTCCCTTTGCATAGAAAGCAAATTTATAAGATATACTTGGGAAGTGTAAGATATACACAAATTTTGAAACCAAGCAAAATTAGTGCATCAAGCATGAAATCCGATCCTAAATTTTTTTGATGAACTCATGTGCATGGAAATCATCTCTATTGTATTGTAATGGAGTTAGACATTGCCCTTGTGTTGATAAACAAGTGGTAAGACCTCTCCTAAATCAATGTTCACATTGGTATATGTATTTATTCATCATGATAAAGTGGAAGGTGGAAGTAAGAAGCATATTGAGAAGTACGTGCATAAGCTATTAAAACATGGGTGGCAGTCTTGTGTTAGTCTATGTGGCAGCTAGACTAAGAAAGCTAGCATGATTGGAAGGATACATGTATGCATGAAGTGTCTACCACAAGAAAAGATTAGAGAAGCACGAAGATGCAACCAATGAAGCCAATGTAATGAAGATTGGTACATCCAAATCCCACTTGAAGATTGTCTTTTGCAAGAAGATAGTTTCATCAAAGGGAAGAAGCAACAAGGGTGGTTCATGAAGCCACTATAGAAGAGATGGTACCAAAGATGTTACTAAAGTTGAGGAGAATTTTGTAAGTTTCTCACATGATAGGCAACTCTTCTAGTTGTGGAGTGAAGCATGTTTGCTAGAATTTGGAGTGAACCACATTTCTCTATAACTCATCTCTTTTGTCAAAGCCTAATTTATAAAGGCTACCTACCTTGTCGTCTATCCTATGGTGGTCAAGAGGGGGTCATTTTGTTCTTATATGTCCAATGCTCACCTTGCTCCATGTTTGGCATTGTCCCATGGTGGCATTGAGAGGGGGTGTTGAAATATATGATGTACAAGTGGTAAAGGGTGAGAGAAAGAGGTCATATAGGTGTGAACATACCCCAAATAAAGTGGGCATATGGGGGAAAAGGGATCTAGGGCCCAACCCTAGCCCTTGGTGGACCCTATATAAAGGGTAGGAGCCTCACTTTTTGTAACACAACACAACCAACATAAGAAGGAGAAGGTTAAGCCAACTTTGGAGTGGTTGAAATAGAAGGTAATTGGAGTGGCTGAAATAGAAGGTAATATAGAAGCTTTCTATACATCTTGTGTTCTCACTTTCTCTCATATATGTTGCTCTATCTTGCCATCAACTATTGCTTTTCCCATAATTTTGACAATCATGGGCGGTTGACATGATCATGGCCCACATTCCAAGGCCAATGAGATGGTGCCACATGTCGCATACATTAAACTTTTAGGCATCATGATTCCACTGGCTATAAATAGATGTGTTCTTCGTCTCTTATTTCTTTATCTTTCCGATATTCGAGTTTTTTAGCATTCATCTCCATTTGTCTGTGCATGTGCCTACTCACACATTGAGTACCCCCCACGACCACAATCATCACTAGGTAGGACATTATGCTTTCCTTGTAGCCTTTTTTAATGTTTTTCTTAAATATATAAATATATATGCATGGTTGGTCAATTCCGGGTAAGTCAAATATACGTGGGTTATATTAATTTTTTTCTCACCTTGTTCTGGTTGGATGCACACTCAAATTATTAGCATATTACAAATACTCTATCCATCTCTCAATATTAAAATCTCTTGTTGCCAACCATGGTTATGCAGTCTGCACAATCATGGTTCTCGATAGAGATGTGATTGCATAATCACGATACCCAAAATCTTATCACAACTAAAAAATTACCCCTTCTATAGTGTCATTCAATGTGCCAATGGCACTCAGTCATACCTAATAAATTCAATTTGACTGTCGCCTTACTAGATAGCCATCCCAAAAGCTCGAAGAGCTTCCCCTGGATAAGGAGGAATTGAGGAAGGGATTTGCAACATTCAATAGTAATAGTGAAGACAAAGGAGTTGATAGCAAAGCTTGGTTTGGTCTCCTTGGAACATGAAAAGAAGAAGAGAGTGAATACCACCCCCCTTATGTCCTATTTCTATTTCCCTACCACCATCAACCTGAACTTATGCAAAGGGGCAAGAAAGTACTGCAAGGGGAAATCTCCAATACTCCACCTTCTCCTTGTCCATCTTTGCAAACCTACCGCCCTCAAAGTACATGAAGAGGCCACTCTCCCCAGCATTTCAATACAAGAGCCTGAAGTGTTGAGGGAAGCCTGCCTCTACTGCAACAACAAGGCCAAGTAGTATCCCCTCAGGATTCTGGTGATGTGTTTGAGTTGGAAGACCCGATTTCCCAAGTCTAAACCTGAGCCTCAATTGAACCATCTTCATCCAAAAAGCATGCATAGATAGAGAGTATTCAAGTAAGTTCTAGTGACAAGGAGGTGGACACGGCAACAAAGTAGCAAAAGCAGGAGGAAGAGCAGAAAGAAAAAGATTCCTTTAAGCTGCTTCTACTTTAGCTATAAGATATGGGGATGGGACCACAGCCAGGTGGGTGGTCGTCATGTCCACCATGAGCTCCACATAAAGGGTGGATAAATACTTAAAGCATGGCAAATAGGAGGATTATAAAATGGAGCCATATGTCTTAGATCTTAGCATACTCTCTACCCAGATAGGAGTGCAACTTCCATATAGAAGCATTTGCCAACCTCTTGCTCAAGCAACATGCCAACACCCTGACAAGGCTTAATGTGCAAGTAATGGTAGAGATGGATTGGGTCACCAACAGAGTGGTTGAGCTTAAGCAAAAGGAGTTAACCGATGCCAACTAATGCACTAGAAAAAAAGATTAGAAGAGAAGGAGAAAGAACTAAAAGCCACTAAAACAAGCTTAAAAGCACAAATGGCAGCCTTAAAAGGATAGCTAGTGCAAGCCAAAGAAATATAGGAGATAAGCTGCAAGAATTATGAAATCTAGGCAAAGAACCTCTAGGAATCCTTGCAGGGATTATAGACAGAAAATGTGGCAATGCTACAAAGCCACCAGTAAGTCATCTCACACTTGAACTATGGAAAAAGAAATCAACGGCTGTGCCTTTCGAGCAGGAAAAAAGTGTTGGTCTCTATGATCCAAGTGCAATCTGTCCCTTGATCTGACTATGGAACTTATGAGTTCAGTCAGATCAGTTCAGTTAGTTAAGGCTTTTGACTACGTTAGGGAAAAGTTATCTTGGTGGAATCGCTCGTGCTATCCGGGGCAAAGGAAGTTTTTCTGGGTTCGACGGATTAGTCTCTTGTCCGGATATCTGTGGGCGAGGCCCCGACTGTGGGACCCTGCCCTGTGCAAGAAGTGCTACTTCCACTGCTAGCACCCTAGAATTCGTTGCGCAGTGGGGTCAGGGATCTTACACTCAGCAACTCCATTTTGCTGCGGAGTGTATCTGCATGTAAACTATCTCCGAATACCATTTTTCTTCAAAAATTCAGAGAACTCATTTTTAAATATAAAAGCGTTATTCTTATAAAAATTGATTTTTATGCATAAATAGTTGCATAAAGAAATTCTTCTTATTTTAAAAGTGTTATTCCTATTAAATTTGATTTTATGCATAAATAGATGCATAAAAGGATTTTTTTAATAAAAGTGTTATTCCCATTAAAGTTGATTTTTATGCATAAAGAATTTTTATATCAAAATTAGAATTCTCTTAAATTCTATGTTAAAATTCTATGAGTATTTGATAAATGAATAATTAAATACTCTAAGAGAGAAATTTCTATCGTTTTATATTCACACGAATTGTAAAAAGAAAATTCAAGAAATCTATCGAGATCAAATTATTCAGATAAATGATTAATTTATTCCTCATTTTGGAATTCATAACTAATTTAGAAATCAGTTAAGTAAATATTCAAAGAAAGAAATTCAATGAAATAGTAACTGAATTACCAAACCTTTTTGAGAAAGATAGTTCAGGAAAAATCTTATCCGACTCGAACCTTGAATCAGACTATGACCAAGACCAAACTCTTTCGTCAGTTTCGAGGAAAGAAGGTGTGACCAATTTAGAAAAATACACTCAAAACTCCTGCCAAATCTGAAACTAAGTTTGAGACCCAAATTGATATGTGGATCAAGGTTATAGAATTAGAGGAATTCTAGTATGAAATTTAAAATTCCAATCAAGAAGTTTTGGGGATACTGATTCAAGAAATACTCCTTGTATTCAAAAGAAAATCAAACCGAAAACTTGCATAGAAACCCTGTTTTCTTAAAGGACTGACTTATGCCAGAATGCTAGAGGGAGCATTTGGTATATGTTTTTCTAAGGGAAGTTCGATTGCAACAGCTGGCGGGGAGTGTTCAAAGGACGGCTCACACGACAAAGCCTACCCAAGTCTTGACCAGCCTCGGTATGGTTGAAGAATAGTGCGCTTTCGGTACGATGGGCGAGGGCCGACGAAGCGGTCCCTGAGTGAAGTGCCAGGACACCTAAGGAGGATCTTGGAGGGTTCTGACCAAGAGATGCATGGGCTTATGGTGCCTATGACACCCATGCATATGTCGTGGAAGATATGTATGATGGACAAAATGATTATTGTAATGTTTTACTAGATCTCGTTGTTGGCTGACCAGTTGGTCTCAACGGAGAGTCCAGAGTGGTACTGTTTTTTTAGAAACAAGGGACTGGATGGAATTTTTGAGTTATGACATCTATAACCAATAACTGCTTGCCAATGGATTATTTTATATGTTAAAGTTTGAGTGTGTGCGTATGTGTATTTGAAAGCAAAAGTTAAGAAAGGCATTCAATTATGGGTGGGTGAGTAATTGTCTGGTTCTACCGATTCCAGTGGTTGGGTGGTGGCTAACCCATGGGTCGGATGGGGTAGGCTGGAATTAGTGGAGTTTTAATAATTAAATTGAAATAATAGGAATACGCTTAGAATTCGAGTAGTTAAATAAAAACCTGAAGAATTTCTCAAATGAGTAGATCAATGGCTGTGCCTGACTTCGGTTAGGAAAAAGGCGTTGATTTCCTCAAATTATTAGATCAACGGCGGGCTGTGCCTGATTTCGGTTAGGAAAAAGTGTTGATTTCTTCAAACTAAGTCAGTGATAGTTTTCTTTCTATCTGGTTTAATCACATGAAGAATAGTTCAGTATCTTGACCCCGTTAGAAAATTCGTAAAGAAAATAAAAAAGGTTGAATCGTCCCCGTTTTTCGGGCAAGGAAAATTTTCCCGGATTCGGTTTCGGAATGACCACCAGATTAGTCTCGTGTCCGGACATTCGAGAGTGAGACCCCGAGTGGGAAACCCTGCCCCGCGTAAGAGGAAGCTACTTCTGTCTGCTATAGCAATCGAGAATCCGGTGCGTGGAGGGGGCAGAGGGGTCTCACAACTAGTATCAGAGCGCTGTTGTAAACTTACAAAATAGCAGTAGAATTAACTAAAATTTTAAAGTAAATTTGGAAAATAATCTTTCACTTGTTAAGATTATGTTTGAAATGAACTTCATAAATTAAAAACTCATAAATTGAACTGGATTTTTAGATGGATACCCCAAATCTGTCTAGCATTCCTGGACTCTCCCAGAGTCACAATATGATCACCTTTGCCTTCGAAAATCTCATCAACTCTGCTACAACCCGAGAAAGCAGAGTGAGACTCGCTTGTCGCTTTGAGGATCTATACTTTCCTAATCCAGTAGAGCAACATCAGCATATGTGGTTCTCTGGAGGGCGAAGTATTCGCGTCAATACCAATCAACGACTGAGACTCAGACAGAATATCTCGCTAGCCATGATCTTGATAAGGCTAGGAGTTGTTCATTATGTACAACTCTATAATCACTCATCTTGGAGTTTTAGAATTTCTTATCGTATTTTTAGACTTCTTAGCCGCTTTATTCCTAAGAGAAGAATTATAGCACCATTATCATTGATGAATCGTGTATATCATAGCATGTCTCCATGTATCGCCTTTTTATACGTACGCAATTGAGGCGATGACTTTTGGAGCCGAGAGGCTCTATGTATATATCAAAAACTTTTGATAATAAATGATGTTTTGCAAAAGATTCCAAAGTTGTGAATATTGGTTAATAAAATTATCAGCGTGAATCTTTTTTTCAAGAATTATGATGGAATATTTATTTGTTTAAGAAATAAATCTCAAAAATTAAATAGTCATAAATTTGATGACAAAGTCAACTTGACAAAAATATCGTTTTGTCATAATCATGAGGCGCATGGCCCATGGTAGGCAGCCGGATCCTCTTATCGATGAGATGAAGAGTTAGATCTGGATGTTCGTAAAGCCCTACACCGATCCCAACCTGGTCCCTTCAAGGTTGAAGGGGAACAGTTTAGGAGAAGTAGTGGAAAAATGGATCAAGGCAATGGAAGAGTATTTTGATGTAACCGGTTATTATAAACGAGAAGAGTATTTTGATGTAACTAGTTATAAACGAGAAGTATTTTGATGTAACCAGTTATAAACGAGAAGTATTTTGATGTAACCAGTTATTTTTATGTAACTAGTTATAAACGAGAAGAGTATTTTGATGTAACCAATTATAAACGAGAAGAGTATTTTGATGTAACCGGTTATAAACGAGAAGAGTATTTTGATGTAACCAGCTATTTTGATGTAACCAGTTATTTTGATCTAACCGATTATTTTGATGTAACCAGTTATTTTGATGTAATCGGTTATTTTGATGTAACCAGTTATTTTGATGTAACCGGTTATAAATGAGAAGAGTATTTTGATATAACCAATTATTTTGATTTAACCGGTTATAAACGAGAAGAGTATTTTGATGTAGCCAGTTATTTTGATGTAACCGGTTATAAACGAGAAGAGTATTTTGATGTAACCAGTTATTTTGATGTAACCGGTTATAAACGAGAAGAGCAAGATGGCTCTCGTCAGATTGAAAATTGTGGAATAAACTGTCTCGACCGAAATACCCAGACCTGGTCAGATCTTAAAGCTTACCTGGAAACCAAAATGAATGAGTTCTTGGAACTAAAGCAGGATAGCCGGACAATTGAAGAATACCATCAGGCAATTGCCCTTCTCCTCAAATATTCTCCACTTTTGGATGAAGAGCAGCTGAGATTCATTCGAGGGATAAACAAGCGCCATTGGACACTTTAGTGAAAAATGCCAAACAAGTCTCAATGGTGGCAGAAGCTATCAGAATGGCAAAGGACTTTGCCAAAGCATTTGTTGTTAAGGTCCTGCCAAAGCCTGCACCCTCAAGCTTTAAAAGGTTTCAAACCCTGCGAAGTGCTTCAAACTTTCCACCCCCTAAGAGGCAGCAAGGCCCTAATCAGAATCAAGATGCTGGGAAATTCAGAAGTGAAGGAAGACCCTTCCCTCAGAACACTTTCTCAGGAGCCCCACCTCTTTAGAGGGATGAGCTTAGAAGTGAGAACAGGTGTTTTGGGTGTCAGGGTTTTGGTCACCAACTTAAAGACTGCCTGACTCTTGCCATGTCAAGAGGACAGGGAAGTCAAGGACCCAGAGTGCAGAGACCAGCCCCTTCGTATAAGTCAAATCAGGGTCCGTCTCGCCAAAATCAGGGCAATCCCAGGAGGACTCTAGCTCAACCATCTACCTCTGTTTAGAGTAATCTCAAAAATCCCTCCCAGAACTGGGGTAACCAAAGAGAAAGAGTTCTGCCCCAATCTGCAGAGCAACAGAGAAGTTACGATAGCAAAACTAGTGGAAGAGGAAAGAAGTCAAATTTATGCCATGATTGAAAACCAAGGGCCAAATCATCAATTCTCTTTCATCCATGCTCCAGCTGAGTATAAGGGTAAGCCATTTAAGCTTTTGATTGATTTAGGCAGTACTCATTCATTTATTTCCCCAGGATGCTTGCGTAAGTTAGTCTTAGAACAGAAATCAAGGAAACCTATGCAAGTTGATTTGGCCAGTGGGAAGATTCTTTTCACTCACCATGAGACAGATTGTATTCAATTTAATCTAGATGGGAATGTAGCTGACTGCTAGTTAAGAGTCTTACCTTTGGGAGTTTTTGACGGAATCCTTGGAATGGATTGGCTCCACAAAAATCACGCTGATATTCACTGTCATAATGGAACCATTTCCTTCCGTGACCTTCGGGAACAAAGTTCAAGGAACTGAAATTTCTGGATCCCCAGATCTGCAATTAGTAAAAGCTTCTAGGTTACTGAAAGGACTTAGAAAGAAGCAGCTCATTTATGTTGTCAAAATGAATCCGGTAGACACAAAGTTAAAGGCTAAAGAGCCAGAATGGTTGAGTATGATGATTTATTCCCACGCAGAGCTAACTAAGATGCCACCGATTTGGGAAGTAGATCATGAGATAGAATTGACCCCCGGAGCTCATTCCCAATAGCCCAGTGCACGTACAAAATGCTAGTCCCTGAAGCCATTGAACTCAAGGAACTGCTTAGTCAGCTGTTAGAACAAGGGTTTGTAAGACCCAGTATTTCACTTTGGGGAGCGCCAATTCTCTTTCAAAAAAAGAAGGATGGAACGTTAAGACTCTGTGTGGATTACAGAGGTCTCAATCAGCTGACAATTAAGAATAAGTATCCTATCCCCAGAATTGATGAGCTTCTCGATAGGCTAAATGGAGCCCAGATCTTCACAAAGATAGATCTCAAATCAAGGTATTACCAGATCAAGATTAATGAATGAGAGATATCCCGAAGACAGCCATCAATACTCGCTATGGGCACTATGAATTTATTGTCATGCCGTTTGGATTGACAAATGCCCCAGCTACATTCAATCACCTAATGCAGGACATTCTCAGAGAATACTTGGATGATTTTGTTCTTGTTTTCTTTGATGATATTCTGATTTACTCAAAGAATGCAGCTGACCATGAAGTTCACGTCCATAAAGTTCTTGAGATTCTAAGGAAGCACCAACTCTTTGCAAAAAAGAGCAAATGCACTTTCTCTGTCCGACCATGTTGAATACTTGGGCTTTCTAGTATCCAAAGATGGAATTTCTCTAGATTCCACAAAAGTCCAAGCAGTCATAGATTGGCCTGAACCAAAGATAGTGAAAGAAGTCAGGGGATTCTTGGGAATAACTGGTTGGTATAGAATTTTTATACCTAAGTATGCTCTCATAGCTTCCCCCCTGACTAATCTTCTCAAGAAGAATACCCCATTTCAATGGTCTCCCAGGTGTGAGAGCGCTTTTGATAAGCTGAAGACTGCCTTGGTAACCAATCTTGTTCTGAAGTTGCCAAATTTCTCTCTACCCTTTGAGGTAGTAAAACTGATGCCAGTGGTTTTTCCCTGGGAGGTGAGCTCATACAAGAAGGTCATGCAGTGGTCTATGAATCTCGAAAACTCAGAATGCATGAGAGAAATTATGCTATCCACGACTTGGAGCTACTTTCAGTAGTCTATGTCCTGAAGTTGTGGAGACATTACCTACTGGGTCAAAGATTCACTTTGATGACAGATCATCAGAGCTTAAAGTGGATCTTCACTCAGAAGCATCTCAACATGCGCCAAAGAAGGTGGATGCAGACCCTGCAGGAATTTGATTTTGAAATCAAGTACCACCCAGGCAAAGAAAATGTGGTAGCAGATGCCCTTAGCAGAAAAGCCTCCTTACTTGCAATCATAGTGGTGTCAAATCCATTAATTACTGAATCAAGAGAGAAGATCATGCAGGATAGATTCCTTGGCCCTATTGCTACCCTAATTATGCAAGAAAGCAAAACTCCTCAAGAGTTGAACCGAGTTCACGGGTACAGCCTAGATGAAGGACTTAAGTATTATAATGGCAGGCTATGCATTCCCAATGATGGAACTAAGGGTCAAATTCTGAATGAAGTCCATGATAGCCTTATTAGCAGGACATCCAGGTTTCATCAAGAGCTACATGTCTGTAAAGGAAAGCTTCTTTTGGCCTGGACTAATAAAGGATGTACTTAATCATGTATGTCAATGCCTGATATGTCAGAAAGTCAAAGTCGAGAAAGTAAAAATGCCTGGGAAGTTACATCCGTTAGACATCGCCCAGATAAAGTGGGAATGTATCAATATGGATTTTACTACTGGACTACCTTCAGTGCAATCAGGTTACAACTCCATCTTCGTGGTAGTTGATAGACTAACCAAAGTTGCCCATCTGATTCCAGTAAAAGAAACCTACACTGCAGTGGATGTGGCCAGAGTGTTCCTCAAGGAAATCTTCAAATTGCATGGCCTACCCACCAGGAGAATAGTAAGTAATCGAGATCCCAAATTCACATCAAGATTCTGGAGTGCATTCTTCGAAGCAGTAGGAACTTTCTTGGATCTCAGCACAGCTTACCACCCCGAGATAGATGGTCAAATAGAAAAAGGGTGAACCAAGTAATCGAAGATATACTTCGGTCATGCTATAGAACGGAACCCAAGAAGTGGCTAAGCTATTTGCACCTAGTCGAATTTGCCTACAATGCTTCTTATCATCGAAGTATCGAGATGAGCCCTTTCAAAGCTCTGTATGGACAAGACTGCCTAACACCATTAACTTGGTCCGACCCACTGATTAGGGTCGAGATGTCCAATCAGATGCTTGACGACATGGAGCAGCAGATGCAGTCAATCTGCAAGGATATAAAAGCTACCCAGGATAGACAGAAGCAGTGCAGATAAGAAGAGGTCAGACTGAAAATTCAAAGAAGCAGATATGGTCTTCATTTGAATACGCTCCAAAAGAAGTTCTCTATCTCTTGGGAAGTACAAGAAGTTATCCTCCAGATACTGTGGGCCATATCTGATTACAAAGAACGTAGGTGACTTAGCCTATGAACTTCTTCTACCTCCTCATCTCAAAGTACATAATGTATTTCATGATGTCAGCCTACTTGAGAAGTATGTACCGAGCCCGAATCATGTGCTTAATGATGAACTCTTAACTTCTTCAACCCAAGGGTAGATGGAACTCCAACCTGAAGAAACCCTTGATGTTCGAGAGAAGGTTCTCAGGAATAGAATTTTGAGAGAATTATTAGTCAAATGGAAGTTCTATCCTTTTGAAGACACCACCTGGAAGAGAAAGAAGCTGAACTGATACGGGATTACCCCCAGTTTGTGAGATGAGGACATCTCGCGTTTTTTAAGTGGGAGAGGATGTAAGATTCCTCCCCAGGCCCTCAAGATGTCCAGTTTATTCCCTTGTAATCAATCCCCTTTTCAGAATAATAAAAGATCTTGTTTCTACCCTGTTTTGGCCTAGAGAGAGAAAATATTCTAGAGAGAGGTAATTCAATTTTTAGATATCTTTGGATGGAAAAATATTCCTTCTTATTAAAATAAATTCCCTTGAAACAAAAGTTTAAAAAAAATTCCTAAGGTGCATCAGAAATAAATTACACAAAAGACCTTAGCCTAAGGGCCCCTGTTTTCAGAAAATTTTGGATTAAGGTCCAAACAAAGGTTTGACATGCCAATGAGATTAATCCAAATGTAGGGAGGAGATAAATTGAAGAATAAAAGAAAAACCCCCCAAAAATGAGTAAATGCTCACATAAGATGAAGAGTGGACTAAGGACCAAAGAAAAGAATTAAAAAACTGAATTTTGACACCTCAATGTGGGGATCTTCCCTCATGAAGTAGGTGCCTTTTTCTCATCATTATCCCCAATTTTTAATCAATAAAATGAGATATTTTTATCTCTCCTCTCTCTTGTTTCAAATCTAGATCCAAAAAGTAAGCTGAACTGACCAGAAAATGATCAAAATTTGACCAAACTGATCTGGAAAATTCTAGAATCAGTTTGCTTGGTTAGAGGCTCACTTTTTCCATTAAATAGAAGCCTCCCCCTTTGTAAAAGCTTAATGGTGTTTATGCACTGTTACTCTACTCCTGTCCTGAGCCATCTACATTGATTTTTTTAATAATCCAATTGTTTTTGGCCTAATCCTCTCCAAAGTGAATTGGTGGCCACTATTGCTTCAAACAAGAGTAGAACCCTCAATCCCTCAAGCCAAAGGAGAGCTTACAAGCTCCATGTAAGTTAATTTTCTTACTTTGTTTATAAATTTTAATGAAAAATGTAAGTCCCTATCCCCACCGCACAACAAATTCAGGGGTGCTAGCAGCGGAAGTAGCACTTCTTGCACAGGGTAGGGTCCCACACTCGGGGCCTTGTCCTCCACGGATATCCGGACAAGAGCCTAATCCATCGGTTTTTCCAAAACCGAACCCGAAAAAACTTCCTTTGCCCGAAAAGCACGGGCGATTCCACCAGGATAACTTTTTCCTAACGTAATCAAAAGCCTTAACTAACTGAGCTCATCTGACTGAACCCGTAAGTCCCATAGTCAAATAAGGGAAAAAGACTGTACTTAGATCATAGAGACCAACGCGCTTTTCCTTATTGAGAGGCACAGCCGTTGATTCTTTTCCATAGAACAATTTTTGTCCGGAATTTACTTCATCTATTGAACTAAACAGAAATTGAGTCTCGATTTACGGATCCATCAGTCTAGCCTAACCCCATCCAGTCCCATGGGTTAGCCAACTGCCCAACCACTGTAGTGATGGGATCCAATTAGGAATTTGGTTAGGTTTTGTCTCGGGTACTAGGGAAAAGAGTTCCCAGGCCCCCAGCCGGATGTTCATGCAAACATAAAACTAGTCACACCACTTACACACCCAAATATGAAATTACCTTTTTCTCAGCATCAGCTATCTTTAAAACAATCCTTTAATGAAACCATTGTGTCACTGATCACAATCCTCAAAATCTCTGGTTGAATCCTTATTTCCAATCATTCCTTCATCGGTGTACTTATGGCATCATTGGCAACCAAAATGCTCACCACCTGTTCACTCAGGGGCCTTTTCGATAGTTCCTAGCTCATAGTAATCGGCAATATATTCACATAACGAAATGGAATTTCCATGGAAGATCAATAAGATCAACCAACAGATCCATATAAAAGAGTCATGGACTCATTCGTTGAGAGGGACTAGCAAGGTCAATCAACCAGATCCACACCCGAATTCAGAAAACAACTCTTACTCCTTGTTCCAATATCTTCCCCGACGTACTTGTGGGTATCTTCGACGACCCAGAGCCCGAGCACCGTATGGTCAGCACCCTCTAGGATCCTTCGCAGGTCACCTAGCGCTTCACTCATATGCCGCTTCCTTGGTCCCTCATCCACTGTACCAGAAGCTCACCATTTTAATCAAACCGAGGTTGGTCAAGACCTCGGCTGACCTTGCTATGCTCCATTGACTCTCCGTCAGTAGTTGCAACTTTAACAGATAGATCTCCATGACCTTATTCACAAGACGGTCAAAATGCTACCCCAGCATTCTTGACATAAAACAGTCATTTAAAAATAGATTTCACATACAATTACAGTCCCAACAGTATTTCCATCTTTTCTCAATCACTCCACATCCTTACATATATTAGTCCCCATCTTTTCTCATCTTACCACAATTTTACTTCATCGATCCCTATCACATCACATCATTCCCACATCAATTCACATTCAATCACATCATCCACACGTCAATTCACATCATCCACACATCAATCCACATCAATCCACAACATCCATACATTCATTCACATCAATCCACATCATCCACATCCATCCACATCAACCCACATCATCTATACATCAAACCACATCATCCATACATCCATCCACATCAACCCACATTATCCTCCATACATCCATCCACATCAAACCACATCATCCATACATTCATCCATATCAAACCACATCATTCATACATCCATCCACATCAAACCACATTATTCATATCTTCATCTACATCAATCCACATGTCAATCCACATTATTCATACATTCATCTACATCAATCCACATTCATTTCATAAGCATTCCCCATTTTTATCTAATCACATCTTTTTCTATTTCATCACTTATTTCTTCATTTATCCTCATCAGATCTCATCCACTTGCATCTACCCATACATCTCATCACTTCTCATACATTAACATATATTCAGTTTACATTGCATCTTATCACATCCACTTCACATCACATTTCATTCATTCACATCTCGATTCACATGCTAACACATTCATTCATGTTCCTTATCATTCATTCACATCCCGATTCACCTCACATCTCATCTCCTCTATTCTCGTTCGTATCCATCACATTCACATCCACATATATTCTTCCACATACATCCACATCCACATTTATCACATACACATATATCTTTTCTTTCACATACATCCACATCCATACTTATCACATACACATACATCTTTCCTTTCACATACATCCACATCCATTCTTCACATGCATTCACATCCATCCTTCACATGCATACATCTACATCCATTCTTTCACATACATATATACATCTCCATCCATTCTTCATTCATTTTCATCTATCTGATTCATTTCACATCATCATACCTATTTATAGAATACAAGAGAATTCTTATTTTTGATATAAGATTTCTTTACGCATCTATTTATGCATAAATTTCATTTTAAGAAGAATAACACTTTCAAAATAAAAATCAATCTTTTATGCATCTTACTATGCATAAATTCATTTTAAATGAGAATGACACTTTTGAATTAAAAATCAATCTTTTATGCATATTCCTATGCATAAAATCAAAATTGATGAAAATAACTCTTTTGAACTAAAAATAGATTTCTTTATGCATCATTCTATGCATAAAATCAAAATTGATGAAAATAACTCTTTTGAAATAAAAATAGATTTCTTTATGCATCTTTCTATGCATAAAATCAAAATTGATGAGAATAACACTTTTGGATTAAAATAAATTCTTTATGCATCTTTCCATGCATAAATCCAATTTAGTAGGAATTACACTTTTAGAATAAAAGAATTTCTATTATGCATCTAATTTATGCATAAAATCCATTTATGATGAAAATCACACTTTTAATATAAAAAAATCTTTTATGCATATGTTTATGCATACAAATCATTTATGATGAAAATCACTTTTTTAATATAAAAGAATTTCTTTTATGCATAAAAATCATTTATGATGAAAATCACACTTTTAATATATAAATTATCTTTTATGCATATGTTTATGCATACAAATCATTTATGATGAAAATCACTCTTTTAATATAAAAGAATTTCTTTTATGCATCCATTTATGCATAAAAATTATTTATAATAAAAATAACACTTTTAATATTAAAAAATATCTTTTATGTATATGTTTATGCATACAAATCATTTATGATGAAAATCACTCTTTTAATATAAAAGAATTTCTTTTATGCATCCATTTATGCATAAAAATCATTTATGATGAAAATAACACTTTTATAATCAAAACAACAATTTCAATATGCTTCCTTCTATGCATAGAATTTAATTATAAAGAAAGTAACACTTTTTTTAATAAAATATTTTTAGTATGCATTTTTCTATACCTAGGATGAAAAGTAACACTTTAAGAATACATATACGATGGGAATTACTCTTTTTGAATTAAAAAAAGTAAAACTTATTTTACACAATTTTAGAAAATTTTGCCATAACCTCCTTTGTATGGCTGACCATTTTTTAATTTTTAACTCTCTAAAATTAATTAGAATTTCACCAAGAGTATTTAAATCATTCTAATGTAAACATTTTCTATTTATTTGAGAGAAACATTATGAAAAACTTGATTTTATCCATTAATCATTCATCTAGGATAAAGAATGGTTGGATTTACTAAAGAAGAGAGGGGAATGCCTTTTTTCAATGAGGCATAACATCATATTCATTTTAGAGAAGACAAAAATCATAAAAACCATAAAATGAACAGAAAAAAGAGAGAATTTTCAACTTACGAAGGAATTTGAGAGCTTTCCTTTGGCTTGATGGTTTGAGGGATCTACTCTTGTTTGAAACAAGAGTGGCCACCAATATTTAGAAGAGGGAAGGTCAAAAACTAATGAATTATGAGTAAATTCACAGTTTTTGGCTCTTGGGAGAAGCAGGGTAACAGTGCAAAAAACACTATTAAGCTTCAACAAAGGGGGAGGCTTCTATTTATAGGAAAAAATGAGCCTCTAACCAAGCAAACTGATTCTAGACTTTTCCAGATCAGTTTGGTCAATTTTTTACCATTTTTAGGTCAGTTTAGCTTACTTTTTGAAACTAGACTTGAATTTGGAGAGAGGAGAGATGAAATATCTCATTTTTGGATAATTTTAAACTCCACCACACATGTGAAGTAGGCGCCTCCTTCATGAGGGAGAATCCCCATCTTGAGGTGTCAAAATTCATCATTTCACTAAATATCTCTTCTTTTTTAACTAATATCCTTGTCCTTAGTCAACTCTTCATCTTATGTGAGTATTTACTCATTTTTGGGGGATTTTCTTTATTTCTTCCATTTACCTCCTCCACACATTTGGATGAATCTGATTGGCCCCTCAAAACCTTAATTTAAAATTTTCAGAAAATCTGGACCCCTAAGATAAGGCCCCTTTTGAACAGATTATAATTTATTTCGAATGCACCTTTTCAAAATCTTTTTGAACTTCTGTTTTGGGGAAACTTATTTAAATAAGAAGAGATATTTTTCCATCCAAAAATATCCAAAATTTGAATAATCTCTCTCTAGAATATTTTCTCTCTCTAGGCCAAAACAGGTAGAAACAAGATCTTTTATATTTCTGAAGAGGGATTTAACTACAGGGGAAGATACTGGACATCCTGAGAGGCTGGGGAGGAATCTTACAAAAAATCTATGGTTTTCTTGATTTTTATGTTTTGCAAATGATTGAATTAAATTCAAATGCTATGCCTTTGATGAAAAGGCCACCCCCTTCTCTTCTTTACATTCCAACCTTTCTTAATCCTAGAAATATTAACTAAGTGATTAATTAAACTCTTCTTATTGTTTACTCTCTTGAATTTAGAAAATTGTGTAGATTAGAATTCTATAATTCTGAATTGGGTTAATTAAGTTAAGTGAAGAAAGATAAAAATGAGAAATGGTTAGCCATACAAAGGAGGTTATGGCAAAATTTTCTAGAATTTTGTGAAAAAAAAAGTTTGTTTTTATGTTATTCCAAAAGAGTAATTCCCACCATTTTTGCATCTAAAAGAAATATTCTAATTACTCCATGTACATATTCACCTATGAATATGCATGGATATCACTGAAATTAATTATTAAATTTGATTTCTATGCATAGAAAGATGCATAAAGAAATTTTTTTAATTACAACAGTGTTATTCTTATTAAATTTGATTTCTATGCATAGAAAGATGCATAAAGAAAATTTTTTATTATAAAAGTGTTCTTCTTTTTAAAATTGATTTCTATGCATAAAAAGATGCATAAAGGAATTTTTTTAATTACAAAAGTGTTATTCTTATTAAATTTGATATTTATGCATAGAAAGATGCATAAAGAAATTTTTTATTATAAAAGAATTATTCTTATAAAAATTGATTTTTATGCATAAATAGATACATAGAGAAATTCTTTTTATTTTAAAAGTGTTATTCCTATTAAATTTGATTTTATGCATAAATAGATGCATGAAAGGATTTTTTTTATAAAAGTGTTATTCCCATTGAAGTTGATTTTTATGCATAAATAGATGCATAAAGAATTTTTATATCAAAATTAGAATTCTCTTAAATTCTATGAGTATTTGATAAATGAATAATTAAATACTCTAAAAGAGAGAAATTTCTATCGTTTTATATTCACACGGATTGTAAAAAGAAAATTCAAGAAATCTATCAATATCGAATTATTCAGATAAATGATTAATTTATTCCTCATTGGAACTCGTAACTAATTTAGAAATCAGTTAAGTGAATATTCAAAGAAAGAAATTCAGTAAAGTAGTAACTGAATTACCAAACTTTTTCGAGAAAGATAGTTCAGGAAAAATCTTATCCAACTCGAACCTTGAATCAGACTATGACCAAGACCAAACTCTTTCCTCAGTTTCGAGGAAAGAAGGTGTGACCAATTTAGAAAAATACACTCAAAACTCCTGCCAAATCTGAAACTAAGTTTGAGACCCTTCGAATTGATTTGTGGATCAAGGTTATAGAATTCAAGGAATTCTGGTCTGAAATTCAGAATTCCGATCAAGAAGTTTCAGGGATACTAATTCAAGAAATACTCCTTCTATTCAAAAGAAAATCAGACTGAAAACTTGCATAGAAACCCTGTTTTCTTAAAGGACTATCTTATGCTAGAATGCTAGAGGGAGCATTTGGTATATGTTTTTCTAAGGGAAGTTCATGTGCAACAGCTAGCAGGGAGTGTTCAAAGGACGGCTCACGCGGCAAAGCCTATTGACCAGCCTTGATAGGGTTGAAAATTGGTGCACTTCCGGTACGATGGGCAAGGGCCAACAAAGGGATCCCTGAGTAAAGTGTCAGGACACCTAAGGAGGATCCTGGAGCATTTTGACCAAGAGATGCACGGGCTCGCGGTGCCTATGACACCCATGCGTATGTCGTGGAAGATATGATAGATGAAATGATTATTGTAATCTGTTACTAGATCTCGTTTGCTGACCAGTTGGTCTCAACACGGAGAGTCCAAAGTGATACTGTTTTTTGAGAAACAAGGGACTGGATGAAATTTTTGAGTTATGACATCTGTAACCAATAACTGTTTGCCAATGGATTATTTTATATGTTAAAGTTTTAAAGAGGAGTGTGTGCGTATCTATATTTAAAAGCAAAAGTTAAGAAAGGCATTCAATTATGGGTGGGTGAGTAATTGTCTGGTTCTATCGATTCCAATGGTTGGGTGGTGGCTAACCCATGGGCCGGATGGGGTTAGGCTGGAATCAGTGGATTTTTAATAATTAAATTGAAATAATAGGAATACGCTTAGAATTTGAGTAGTTAAATAAAAACCTGAAGAATTTCTCAAATGAGTAGATCAATGGCTGTGGCCTGACTTCGGTTAGGAAAAAGGCGTTAATTTTCTCAAATGATTAAATCAACAGCTGTGCGTGATTTCGGTTAAGAAAAAATCGTTGATTTCTTCAAACTAAGTCAGTGATAGTTTTCCTTCTATCTAGTTTAATCAGGTGAAGGATAGTTTAATTAAGGAATGAAATTCATAAAGTTGGAATTTTCCTTACGGTTAGAAGTTCAATAGATGTTTATTTGAAGAAAATCCTTGGAATCAAAGCTAGAAGTAAACCGAATGATTTTGGTTAGACCACGATTGTGAGAATGATGGCCAGTAAACTACCCATCTCTCGATCTGAATCAAGCAAAAAGCTTGTGACGACCAATTCCAATTCTTGACACAAAGAATAGACTACCGTTGAATTAGCATAGTTTTCCCTTAATCGAAAATCACCAAGAATCTAGTTGGAAATTCAATCAAATGATGGGTAGATTACCTTGATGAGAGATCAATGACTCTCATTAAGAAAATATGGATTAAGGAAAAAGGGTTTTTGTGGAACCAATCTCGAAACGGGAATTCTACTTACATAGAACCTCTGTTTTCTTTTAAAGGACTGTTTTATGCCAGAATGTAAGAAGAAGAATTTGGTATGTGTTTAACTAAGAAGAGACTCGTGCAACAACTGGCGGGGAGTCGTTGAGGGACGTCACTTGCGCAAAGCTTGCCGAGGTCTTGACTAGCCTCGGTATGGTTAAAATGGTGTGCTTCCGATAGTACGATGGGTGAGGACCAACGAAGCGATCCTTGAGTGAAGTGCTAGGACACCTAAGTAGGATCCTAGAGGGTTCTGACCAGGTGATGCACGGGCTCGCGGTGCTAGGACACCCATGCATACGTCGAGGAAGATATAGATGAACTGAAAAGAATGACTTTTGTGAAGTGAATTTTTATATTGGATCTCGTTGGTTGACTAGCTGGTCTTCAAAATGGAGAGTCCGGATGATATATTTTGTAAAACAATGGACTCAATATTTTGGAGGATTATGATCAGTAATACTATGATTTTATTGAAAGATTGAAAGATTATGATCAGTAATACTATGATTTTATTGAAAGATTGTTTTAAAGACAGCCGAATCTATTATAATGGTGATTTCAAATTGAAATATTGTTTTAAAGACAGCCAAATCTGTTATAATGGCAATTTCATATTGGGTGTGTAAGTGGTATGCCTACCTTAAATTTTGCTTGAAGCACCGGCTAGGGGGCCTGGGAACTCTTTTCCTCGATACCCAGGCAAAACATAACCAATTTTTTATAAACGAATCCCACCAATACAATGGTTGGGCGGTTGGCTAACCCATGGGCCAAGGCTAGATTCGGGGGATTCCTGCGATACAAATAGTTACGATTAAGTTACGTTAGTTAGATTAAGTCCTAGAAGACCCTTGTTTTGTGGGAGGGAATCAGTGGCGGCTGTGCCTCGCTAAAGGAGGAAAAAAGCGGTGATTCTATGGACCAAGTGCAAGTCTCTTCTTTGATCTAACCATGTGACTTTTGGGTTCGGTCGGATCAGTTTGGTTAGTTAAGACTTTGACTCGTTAAATCAATTCTCCCATTAGATGATTTTCTTGGTGGAATCGTCCGTGCCTTCCGAGACGAGGGAAGTTTTTTCGGGTTCCATTTTGGAGGAACCGTCGGGCTAGTCTCTTGTCCGGATATCCATGGGCAAGGCCCCGAGTGTGGATCCCTGCCCCCTTGCACGAGATGCTGTGGCTGCTTCTGTCGCCTAGGCCCTCGGAGGGGACGGGGGTCTCACAGCTGGTATCAAAGCTTTGTTGAAAGCTAATAAGAAAAAATGAATTCTTATCAGAAATTCATAATAAAAACTCAAAAAGAGCATTTACCTATTGTATTTTCATTCCTTAAGCCTCATTAATGAAGATTTTTAATCAAAGAATTTGGTTTTATAGATGGAAGTTCCACTCTTATCCGGTATTACTGATCTCACCCAGTCACAAGATATAAGTGCTTTCACCTTCGAGCATCTCATCTCTTTCGCTACAACTCAAATGAGCCGAGCCAAACTCGCAAGCCATTTTGAGGATTTATATTTCCCAGACCAAGCGGAGAGATGGCAGCACAAGTGGTTTGTTGGGTAGTATGTCCACGCCTCTTGCGACCAGCGTGTGATGTTGAGGGAAAATATCTCGTTGGCCATGATTTTGATGAGGCTAAAAGTGATTCATGGTGTTATTTTATATCACCCTACACCTCAAGATTTTAGACTTTCCTGCCATATCTACAAACTTCTTAGCCACTTTATTCCAAAGGAGAAAATAGTAGCTCCCTTGGCAGTAAGGGAACATTTGTATCGAGGCATGTCTGTAGCCCAGTATCGCCGTCTTATGCATTTCCCAAGTAGGTTTTGACTTTCCGGAGCCAAGATGCTCTATGTACATATTGTAACTTTTATATAAATAAAGAAATGTTTTGTGGAAAAATTCTCTGTTGTATAAGTGATTATTTATTATATGACGAATTGATGAAGCAAAATTGCTACTCCAACATATATCATAGATCTCCAATAAGATCTTTTATCTTGTTTAAGAAATTATTTTCTGAACCTCTTAAGTCTTAGCATCTCGTTGACGAAATCAAAATAAAAATTTAATAATGTATCATTTTTGGCAGAATTATGAGGCAAGGGAACCATGGCCAATAGCCAGATCCTCTCAGTGATGAGGAAGAGCTTGACCCTGACATTCGCAAGGCTCTTCATAGAACTCATCCAAGACCCTTCAAAGGTAAAGGGAAGAACTTGGGTGAGGCTGTGGAGAAGTGGGTTGAGGCCATGGAGGAATATTTTGATGTCACTAGATACAACGAGAGGAGCCAAATGGCTCTCTCTAGGCTGAAGACTGTGGAAACAACCAGGGTGGTATGGAGAAACCATTGTGACACTAACCATCTGGATAGGAATACCCAGTCCTGGAATGATCTCAAAGCTTATCTAAGGAAGAGATTTTGTCTCTCCATATTTTTAGAAACCAAGATTAATGAATTCTTAGAGCTAAACCAAGGGAGCAAAACTATTGAGGAATATCACCAGGCATTTGCTCTTCTCCTCAAGTACTCACTCACCACCACTAAATGAAGAGCAAGCCAAGTTCATTTGGGGAATGAGAAAACCTTTAGACACCCTGGTCAAGAATGCCAAAAGCTAGTTTCCATGGGCTGAAGCTGTAAGAATGGCGAAGGACTTTGCTAAAGCCTTCATCGTTAAAGTCTCGCCAAAGCCATCTCCCTCATCCTTCAAGAGATTCCAGACACCAGGAAGTTCTTCCAACCTTCTGCCTCCAAAGAGACACCAAAGTCCCAATCAAAATCTGGAGTCAGGAAGTTTCAGGAATGAAGGAAGACCTTTTCCTCAAAGCTCTTTCTCAAGAACTCCGGCTCTTTCAAGAATGCAGAGGGAAGAGCTTCGAAGTGAGAATAGGTGCTTCAGATGTCAAGGGTTTGGGCACCAGCTCAAGGATTTCCCATCTCCTTATGTGGGCCAAGGAAGCCAGGGCCCCAGAGTTCAGAGACAGACTCTTCAGGGTCCCTCGCCCCAAAATCAATGTAACCCCAGAAGAGTGTTAGCTCAGCCTACAGCCTCCATGTAAAGCAGTCTTCAAACTCCCTCCTAGAATTGGGGAAACAAAGAGAGAGAGTTCCACCTCACACTACAGCATCTAGAGCCGTCACTATAGCTAAGAAAGTGGAGGAAGAAAAAGGACAGATCTATGCGGCAATTGAGCATCAGGGGAATAATTGTCAATTTTTAGTCTTCTAGACTCCAGAAGAGTACCAGGGTAAGCAATTCAAGCTTTTAATTGATTTAGGCAGTATCAATTCTTTTATTTTCCAAGGATGTCTACGTAAGTTATTCCTAAATCAAAAATCAGGGAAACCTTTGCAAGTGGAATTGGCTAGTGGAAAGATTCTTTTCGCACACCTTGAGACAGACCTTATTCAATTTAATCTAGATGGAAACGTAACAGAGTGCCAATTTAGAGTCCTACCTTGGGAATCTATGATGGAATCCTTGGAATCGATTGGCTCCATAAGAATCAGGCTGACATTCATTGTCACAATGTAACCCTCTTTCCTTGACCTTCACGGGAATAAAGTTCAAGGAATTGGAATTTCTGGATCCTCTATGCTACAATTAGTCAAAGGCTTCTAAATTGTTAAAAGGGCTCAGAAAGAGGCAAGCTATTTATGTCGTTAAGATGAATTCGATAGATATAAAATGCAAGGCTTAAAGAACCAGAGTGGTTAAGTGAGTATGCAGATGTGTTCCCATAAGAGCTGACTGAGATGCCTCCGTCGTCTCGCGAAGTAGATCATGAGATCGAGTTAACCCTCGGAGTTTAGCCAATAACCCAGCATGCATACAAAATGCTAGTCCCTGAAGCCATAAAACTTAAGGAGCAGTTAAGACAACTGTTAGAGTAGGGATTCGTCAAACCCAGTGTCTCACCTTGGGGTGCACCCATTCTCTTTCAAGAGAAGAAAGATGGAACGTTAAGACTTTGTATTGACTACAGAGAATTGAATCAATTAACAATTAAAAATAAGTATCCTATCCCAAGGATTAATGAACTTCTGGATCGATTAAGTGGGACCCAAATGTTCACAAAGATAGATCTCAAATCCGGGTACTACCAAATCCGAATCAAGGAATAGGACATCCCGAAGATAACATTCAATACTCACCATGGGCATTATGAGTTCACAGTCATGCCATTTGGATTGACTAGTGCCCCGGCAATGTTTAATCGTCTTATGCAGCATATTCTTAGAGAATACTTGGATGATTTTGTTCTTGTCTTCTTTGATGATATCTTGGTATACTCAAAGAATGTTACACTCAACATTGTCAACAGAGAAAGTGCATTTGCTCTTTTTTACAAAGAGTTGGTGCTTCCTTAGAATGGACGTGAGCTTTATGGTCAGCTGCATTCTTTGAGTAAATCACAATATCATTAAAGAAAACAAGAACAAAATCATCCAAGTATTCTCTGAGAATGTCCTGCATTAGGCGATTGAATGTAGCCGGGGCATTTGTCAATCCAAACGACATGACAATAAATTCATAGTGCCCATAGCGAGTATTGATGGCGGTCTTCAGGATATCTTGATCAGTAATCCTGATCTCGTAATACCCTGTTTTGAGATCTATCTTTGTGAAGATCTGGGCTCCATTTAGCCTGTCCAAAAGCTCATCAATTCTGGGGATAGCATACTTATTCTTAACTCTGTAATCCACACAAAGTCTTAACGTTCCATCCTTATTTTTCTAAAAGAGAACTGGCGCTCCCCACGGTGAAACACTGGGTCTTACAAACCCTTGTTCTAAGAGCTTCCTAAGCTATTCCTTGAGTTCAATGGCTTCAAGGATTGGCATTTTGTACGTGCGTTGGGCTACTAGTAGCTGAGCTCCGAGGGTCAATTCTATCTCATGATCTACTTCCCGAATCGGAGGCATCTTAGGTAGCTCTGCTGGGAATAAATCATCATACTCAACCATTTTGGTTCTTCAGCCTTTAACTTTGTGTCTACTGGAGTCATTTTGACAATATAAATGAGCTGCTTCTTTCTAAGTTCTTTCAATAACCTAGAAGCTTTTACTAATTGCAGATCTGGGGATCCAAAAATTCCCATTCCTTGAACTTTGTTCTTGTGAAGGTCACGGAAGCAAAAAGAGCAAGATGGCTCTTGCCAGATTGAAAATTGTGGAAATGGCCATGGAGGAACAATTGCGAGACAAACCATCTTGACCGAAATACGCAGACCTGGTCAAATCTTAAAGCTTACCTCAGGAAGAGGTTCTGTCCTCCGGGCTTCTTGGAAACCAAAATGAATGAGTTCTCGGAACTAAAGCAAGATAGCCGGACAATTGAAGAATAACATTAGGCATTTGCCCTTCTCCTCAAATATTCTCCACTTTTGGATGAAGAGCAGCTAATGGCCAGATTCATTCAAGGGATGAACGAGCCATTGGACACTTTAGTGAAAAATTCCAAACCAGTCTCAATGGCAGAAGCTGTCAGAATGGCAAAGGACTTTGCCAAAGCATTTGTTGTTAAGGTCCCGCTGAAGCCTACACCCTCAAAGTTTAAAAGGTTCCAAACCACGGGAAGTGCTTCAAACTTTCCACCCCCCCAAAGAGGCAGCAAGGCCCTAATCAGAATCAAGATGCTGGGAGATTCAGAAGTGAAGGAAGACCCTTCTCTCTTAACACTTTCTCAGGAGCCCCATCTTTTTCAAGGATTTAGAGGGATGAGCTTAGAAGTGAGAACAGGTGTTTTGGGTGTCAGGGTTTCGATCACCAACTTAAAGACTGCCTGACTCCTGCCATGTCAAGAGGATAGGGAAGTCAAGGACCTAGAGTGCAGAGACCACCCCCTTCGTATTAGTCAACTGTCTCGCCAAAATCAGGGCAATCCCAGGAGGACTCCAGCTCAACCATCTACCTGTGTTCAGAGTAATTTCAGAACTCCCTCCCCAAAACTGGGGTAACCAAAGAGAAAGAATTCCGCCCCAATCAGCAGCAGAAAGAGCAGTTACAATAGCAGAAGTAGTGGAAGAGGAAAGAGGTCAGATTTATGCCGCGATTGAAAACCAAGGGCCAAATCGTTAATTCTCTATCATCCCTGTTCCAGCTGAGTATAAGGGTAAGCCATTCAAGCTTTTGATTGATTCAGGTAGTACTCATTCATTTCATTAGGATGCATGAGTAAGCTAGTCTTAGAATAGAAATTAGGGAAACCTATGCAAGTTGAATTGGCCAGTGGGAAGATTCTTTTCACTCACCATGAGACAGATCGTATTCAGTTTAATCTAGATGGAAATGTAACTGACTGCCAATTCAGATTCTTACCTTTTGGAGTTTTCGACGGAATCCTTGGAATGGATTGGCTCCACAAAAATCAAGTTGACATTCACTGTCACAATGGAACTATTTATAACCGGTTACATCAAAATACTCTTCCATTGCCTTGATCCACTTTTCCACTACTTCTCCTAACTATTCCCCTTCACCCTTGAAGGGACCACGTTGGGATCGGTGTAGGGCTTTACGAATATGCAGATCTAACTCTTCATCTCATCGGTAAGAGGATCTGGCCTACCACCACGGGCCGCGCGCCTCATGATTCTGACAAAATGATATTTTTGTCAATTTAACTTTGTTATTAGATTTATGAGTATTTAATTTTTGAGATTTATTTCTTAAACAAATAAATATTCCATCATAATTATTGAAAACAAGATTCACTCTGATAATTTCATTAACCATTATTCATAACCACGAAAACAATTTGGAATCTTTTGCAAAACATCATTTATTATCAAAAGATTTTGATATATACATAGAGCGTCTCGGCTCCAAAAGTCACCACATCAATTGCGTACGCATAAAAAGGCGATACTGCGATGGAGACATGCTATGATATACACGGTTCATCACTAATAATGGTGCTGTAATTCTTCTCTTAGGAATAAAGCAACTAAGAAGTCTAAAAATATGGCAAGAATTTCTAAAATTCCAGGGTGAGTGATTATAGAGTTGTACATAATGAGCAACTCCTAGCCTTATCAAGATCATGGCAAGCGAGATATTCTATCTGAGTCTCTATCGTTGATTGGTATTGACATGAATACTTCGCCCTCCAGAGAACCACATATGCTGATGTCGCTCTAGTGGATCGGGAAAGTATAGATCCTCAAAGTGAGACGAGCGAGTCTCACTCTGCTTTCTTGGGTTGTAGTAGAGTTGATGAGATTTTTGAAGGCAAAGGCGATCATATCCTGACTCCAAGAATGCTAGATAGATTTGGGGTATCCATCTTAAAATCCAGTTCAATTTAGGAGTTTTCAATTTATGTTCATTTCAAATATAATCTTAACAAGTGAAAACATTATTTTCCATATTTACTTTAAAATTTTAGGCAATTTTTGCTGTTGTTTCGTAAGTTTACAACAGCGCTCGGATACCGGCTATGAGACCCCTCCACCCCCTTTGCTCATCAACGAGATTCCCGGTTGCTAGCAGTGGAAGTAGCTTCCTCTTGCGCGGGGCAGGGTTTCCCACTCGGGGCCTCGCCCTTGAATGTCTAGGCGCATGAGACTAATCTGGTGGTCATTCCAAAACTGAAACCGGGAAAATTTTCCTTGCTTGAAAAACGGGGACAATTTCACCTTTTTTATTTTCTTAACGAATTTTCTAACGGGGTTAAGAGACTAAACTATCCTTCACCTGATTAAACCAGATAGAAGGAAAACTATCACTAAATCATTTGAGGAAATCAAAGCTTTTTTCCTAACCAAAATCAGGCACAGCCGTTGATCTACTCATTTGAGAAATTCTTCAAGTTTTTATTTAACTACTCGAACTCTAAGCGTATTCCTATTATTTCAATTTAATTATTAAAACTCCACTGATTCTAGCCTAACCCCTTCTGACCCATGGGTTAGCCACCACCCAACCACTGGAATTAGTAGAACCAAACAATTACTCACCCACCCATAATTGAATGCCTTTCTTAAGTTTTGCTTTTCGAATACAAATACGCACACACTCCTTTTTAAAACTTTAACATATAAAATAATCCATTGACAAACAGTTATTGGTTATAGGTATCATTTCTCAAAACTCCCATCGAGTCCCTTGTTTCTCAAAAAACAGTATCACTTTAGACTCTCCGTTGAGACTAACTGGTCAGTAATGATGAGATCCAGTAATAATATTACAATAATCATTCCGTCCATCATACATATCTTCACGACATACGCATGGGTGTCCTAGGCACCGCGAGACCGTGCATCGCCTGGTCAGGACCCTCCAAGATCCTCCTTAGGTGTCCTGGCACTTCACTTAGGGACCGCTTTGTCGGCCCTCGTCCATCGTACCGGAAGCGCTCCATTTTTCAACCATACCAAGGCTGGTCGACCTGGGCAGGCTTTGCCGCGTGAGCTGTCCTTTGAACACTCCCCGCCGCCAGCTATTGCAACCGAACTTTCCTTAGAAAAACATATACCAAATGCTCTCTCCAGCATTCTGCCGTGAGATAGTCCTTTAAGAAAACAGGGTTTCTATGCAAGTTTTTAGTTTGATTTTCTTTTGAATACAAGGATTATTTCTTGAATCGGTATCCCCAAAACTTCTTGATCGAAATTCTAAATTTCATACTAGAATTCCTCGTATTCTATAACCTTGATTCACAGATCAATTCGAAGGGTCTCAAACTTAGTTTCAGATTTGGCGGGAGTTTTGAGTGTATTTTTCTAAACTGGTCACACCTTCTTTCCTCGAAACTGACAAAAGAGTTTGGTCTTGGTCATAGTCTGATTCAAGGTTCGAGTCAAATAAGATTTTTCCTGAACTAACTTTCTTGAAAAGGTTTGATAATTCAGTTACTATTTTACCGAATTTCTTTCTTTGAATATACACTTAACTGATTTCTAAATTAGTTACAAATCCCAATGAATAAATTAATCATTTATCTGAATATTTTGATCTCGATAGATTTCTTGAATTTTCTTTTTTACAAATCGTGTGAATATAAAATGATAGAAATTTCTCTCTTAGAGTATTTAATTATTCATTTATCGATTACTCATAGAATTTAAGAGAATTCTAATTTTGATATAAAAATTCTTTATGCATCAACTTCAATGGGAATAACACTTTTATTAAAAAAATCCTTTTATACATCTATTTATGCATAAAATCATTTTTAATAAGAATAACACTTTTTAAAATAAAGAGAATTTCTTTATGCATCTTTCTATGCATAAAAATCAAATTTAATAAGAATAACACTTTTATAAAAAAAATCCTTTATGCATCTTTCTATGTATAGAAATTAAATTTAATAAGAATAACACTTTTATAATTTAAACAAAATTCCCTTATGCATCTTTCTATGCATAAAAATCAATTTTAATAAGAATAACACTTTTGTAATTTAAAAAAATTCCTTTGTGTATCTTTCTATGCATAAAAATCAAATTTAATAAGAATAACACTTTTGTAATTAAAAAAATCCTTTATGCATCTTTCTATGCATAAAAATTAATTTTAATAAGAATAACACTTTTGAAATTAAAACAATTCCTTTATGCATCTTTCTATGCAAAAAAAAAACAAATTTAATAAGAATAACACTTTTGTAATAGAAAAACTTCCTTTATGCATCTTTCTATGCATAGAATTCAATTTTAATAAGAATAACACTTTTATAATAAAAACAATTTCCTTTATCCATCTTTCTATGCATAAAAATCAAATTTAATAAGAATAACACTTTTATAATAAAAAAATTTCCATTATGTATCTTTCTATGCATAGAAATTAAATTTAATAAGAATAACACTTTTATAATAAGAAATTTTCATTATGCATCTTTCTATGCATAGAAATCAATTTTAATAATTAATATCAGTGATATCCATGCATATTCATAGGTGAATATGTACATGGAGTAATTAGAATATTTCTTTTAGATGCAAAACTGGTGGGAATTACTCTTTTGGAATAACATAAAAACAAACTTTCTTTTCCACAAAATTCTAGAAAATTTTGCCATAACCTCCTTTGTATGACTGACCATTTCTCATTTTTATCATTCTTTATTTAACTTAAATTAAATAACACTTTTGTACTTAAAAAAATCTTTCTATGCATAAAAATTAAATTTAATAAGAATAACACTTTTATAATAAAAAAATTTCCATTATGCATAGAAATTAAATTTAATAAGAATAACACTTTTATAATAAAAAATTTACATTATGCATCTTTCTATGCATAGAAATCAATTTTAATAATTAATATTAGTGATATCCATGCATATTCATAGGTGAATATGTACATGGAGTGATTAGAATATTTCTTTTAGATGCAAAAATGGTGGGAATTACTCTTTTGGAATAACATAAAAACAAACTTTCTTTTTCACAAAATTTTGGAAATTTTTATCATAACCTCCTTTGTATGGCTGACCATTTCTCATTTTTATCTTTCTTCACTTAACTTAATTAACCCAATTAAGAATTATAGAATTCTAATCTACATAATTTTCTAAATTCAAGAGGTTAAACAATAAGAAGAGTTTAATTAATCACTTAGTTAATCTTTTTAGGATTAAGAAAGGTTGGAATGTAAAGAAGAGAAGGGGGTGGCCTTTTCATCAAAGGCATAGCATTTGAATTTAATTCAATCATTTGCAAAACATAAAAATCAAGAAAACCATAGATTTTTCATTAAAATTTGTAAACAAAGTAAGAAAATTAGCTTACATGGAGCTTGTAACTCTTGTTTGAAGCAAGAGTGGCCACCAATTCACTTTGGAGAGGATTAGGCCATAAACAATTGAATTATTAAAAAATTCAATGTAAATGGCTCAGGGCAGAAGTAGAGTAATAGTGCATAAACACCATTAAGCTTTTACAAAGGGGGAGGCTTTTATTTATAGGAAAAAGTGAGCCTCTAACCAAGCAAACTGATTCTAGAATTTTCTAGATCAGTTTGGTCAATTTTTGACCATTTTTGAGTTAGTTTAGCTTACTTTTTAGATCTAGTTTTGAAATAGGAGAGAGGAGAGATGAAAATATCTCATTTTTTTGATTTAAAATTGGGGGTAATGATGAGAAAAAGGCGCCTACTTCATGAGGGGATATCCCCTTTCTGAGGTGTCAAAATTTAGTTTTTTAATTCTTTTCTTTAGTGCTTAGTCCACTCTTTATCTTATGTCAGCATTTATGTGTTCTTGAGAACCTTCTCTCGAACATCAAGGATTTCTTTAGGTTGGAGTTCCATTCGCCCTTGGGTTGAAGAAGTTAAGAGTTCATCATTGAGCACATGATTCGGGCTCGGTACATACTTCTTAAGTAGGCTGACATGAAACACATTATGTACTTTGAGATGAGGAGGTAAGAGAAGTTCATAGGCTAAGTCACCTACTTTCTTTGTAATCAGATATAGCCCACAGTATCTGGAGGATAACTTCTTGTACTTCCCAAGAGATAGAGAACTTCTTTTGGGGCGTACTCGATTGAAGACTATATCTGCTTCTTCAAATTTTCTACCTCACCTCTTCTTATCTACATACTGCTTCTGTCTATCCTGGGCAGCTTTTATATCCTTGGCGGATTGACTGCATCTGCTGCTCCATGTCATCAAGCATTTGTCTAGATATCTCGACCCTAATCAATGGGTCAGACCAAGTTAATGGTGTTAGGTAGTCTTGTCCATACAAGGCTTTGAAAGGGCTCATCTTGATACTCTGGTGATAAGAAGCATTGTAGGCGAATTCGACTAGGTGAGATAGCTTAGCCATTTCTTGGGTTCCCTGCCACCCACAGCATGACCGAAGTATATCTTCGATTACTTGATTCACCCTTTCTATTTGACCATCGGTCTCCCAGGGGGTAAGCTGTGCTGCTGAGATCCAAGAAAGTTCCTACTGCTTCAAAGAATGCAGTCCAGAATCTTGACGTGAATTTGGGATCTCGATCACTGCAATCTGAAGATTTCCTTGAGGAACATTCTGGCCACATCCACTACAGTGTGTAGGTTTCTTTTACTAGAATCAGATGGGCAGCTTTGGTTAGTCTGTCAACTACTACGAAGATGGAATTGTAACAACCTGATTGCACTGAAGGTAGTTCAGTAATAAATTCCATATTGATACATTCCCACTTCATCTGGGGGATGTCTAATGAATGTATCTTCCCAGGAATTTTTACTCTCTCTGCTTTGAATTTCTGACATATCAGGCATTGACGTACATGATTAAGTACATCCTTTTTTAGTCCAGGCCAAAAGAAGCTTTTCTTTACAGACATGTAGGTCTTGATGAAACCTAGATGTCCTGCTATAAGGCTATAATGGGCTTCATTCAGAATTTGACCCTTAGTTCTCTCATCATTGGGAATACATAGCCTGCTATTATAATACATAATTCTTTCATCCAGGTTATACCTTTGAACTCGATTCAACTCCTGAGGAGTTTTGCTCTCCTGCATAAGTAGGGTAGCAATAGGGCCAAAGAATCTATCCTACATGATCTTCTCTCTTGCTTCATTAATCAATGGATTTGACACCACTGTGATTGCAAGCAAGGAGGCTTTTTTGCTAAGGGCATCTGCTATCACATTTTCTTTCCCTGGGCGGTACTTGATTTCAAAATCAAATTTCTGCACGGTCTGCATGGCGCATGTTGAGATCCTTTTGAGTGAAGATCCACTTTAAGCTCTGTTGATCTGTCATCAAAGAGAATCTTTAACCCAGTAGGTAATGTCTCCACAACTTCAGGGCATAGACTACTAAAAGTTCTCCGAGTCGTGGACAGCATAATTTCTCTCATGTGTTCTCAGTTTTCGGGATTCACAGGCCACTACATGACCTTCCTGCATGAGCACACCTCCCAGGGCAAAACCACTGGCATCAGTTACTACCTCAAAGGGTAGAGAGAAATTTGGCAACTTCAGAACAGGATTGGTTACCAAGGCGGTCTTCAGCTTATCAAAAGCGCTCTGACACCTGGCAGACCATTGAAATAGGGTATTCTTCTTGAGAAGATTAGTTAGGGGGGAAGCTATGAGAGCATACTTAGGTATAAAAAATCTATACCAACCAGTTAATCCCAAGAACCCCCTGACTTCTTTCACTATCTTTGGTTCAGGCCAATCTATGACTGCTTGGACTTTTGTGGAATCTGGAGAAATTTCGTCTTTGGATACCAGAAAGCCCAAGTATTCACCATGGTCTCGACAGAGAAAGTGCATTTGCTCTTTTTTACAAAGAGTTGGTGCTTCCTTAGAATCTCAAGAACGTTACGGACGTGAGCTTCATGGTCAGCTGCATTCTTTGAGTAAATCACAATATCATTAAAGAAAACATTAGGACCTCAATGGAAAGCTTCTTGGGCCCTTTTATTTGGCAGTTTAAGGGAGTCAAATCTTTTCTCTTAAGAAAAAACATTTTCTAATTAGAAGCTTCAAAACGGCTACTTTATTCGAATTTGAATTTTGGGGGAAAAATGGAATTTAAAATCTAGCGGATAAAACCATATCATGTAACATATCTATGGAAAGCTCTTGATGCGTAGATCACAGATCTGTAATCTCTGCTCAAATCGGAGCTTGTATGTAGAAGTTATGGAGGTCCGAAAATTGTACAATTGCCCCCCCCCCCCCCCCCCCCCCCCCCCCCCCCCCCCCTTTGGGAAAAAAGTGCACCCTTTGACCACTCTTACACCTCTCTTAAAAACCCAACATTTCAGTCCACATGGCAACCCCCCATTTGGCTATTCCTTAATCACCTTGATAAGGGTTGGGCAAATTAAAGGGCCCAAGAAGACCCCATTCACTTCCTAATGCAAGAACAAAATCATCCAAGTATTCTCTGAGAATGTCCTGCATTAGGCGATTGAATGTAGCTGGGACATTTGTCAATCCAAACGGCATGACAATAAATTCATAGTGCCCATAGTGAGTATTGATGGTGGCTGTCTTCAGGATTACTTATCTGGTAATACCCTAATTTGAGTCTATCTTTGTGAAGATCTAGGCTCCATTTAGCCTGTCTAGAAGCTCATCAATTCTGGGGATAAGCTACTTATTCTTAATTGACAGCTGATTGAGACCTCTGTAATCTACACAAAGTCTTAACGTTCCATCCTTCTTTTTCTGAAAGAGAACTAGCGCTCCCCACAGTGGTGAAACACTGGGTCTTACAAACCCTTGTTCTAAGAGCTACTTAAGCTGTTCCTTGAGTTCAATGGCTTCAAGTACCAGCATTTTGTACGTGCACTGGGCTACTGGCTGAGCTCCGGGGGTCAATTCTATCTCATGATCTACTTCCTGACGAATCGGAGGCATCTCAGTTATTAGCTCTGCAGGAAATAAATCATCATACTCACTTGACCATTCTAGTTCTTTAGCCTTTAACTTTGTGTCTATCAGATTCATTTTGACAACATAAATGAGCTGCTTCTAGAAGCTTTTACTAATTGTAGATCTGGGGATCCGAAAATTTCCGTTCCTTCAACTTTGTTCTCGTGAAGGTCACAGAAGCGAGAAGAGCAAGATGGCTCTCAGTAGATTGAAAATTGTGGAAATGGATAGGGTTGCATGGAGGAACCATTGCAAGATTGAAATACCTAGACCTGGTCAGATCTTAAAGCTTACCTCAGGAAGAGGTTCTGTCCTCCGGGCTTCTTGGAAACCAAAATGAATTTCTTGGAACTGAAGCAAGATAGCTGGATGATTGAAGAATACCATCACGCATTTGCCCTTCTCCTCAAATATTCTCCACTTTTGGATGAAGATGGCCAGATTCATTCGAGGGATGAACGAGCCATTAGACACTTTAGTGAAAAATGCCAAACCAGTCTCAATGGCAGAAGCTGTCAGAATGGCAAAGGACTTTGCCAAAGCATTTGTTGTTAAGGTCTCGCTAAAGCCTGAACCCTCAAACTTTAAAAGGTTCCAAACCCCAGGAACTGCTTCAAACTTTCCACCCCCCCAAAGAGGCAGCAAGGCCTTAATCAGAATCAAGATACTGGGAGATTCAAAAGTGAAGGAAGACCCTTCCCTCAAAACACTTTCTCAGGAGCCCCACCTTTTTCAAGGATTCAGAGGGATGAGCTTAGAAGTGAGAACAGGTGTTTTGGGTGTCAGGTTTTCGGTCACCAGCTTAAAGACTACCCAACTCTTGCCATGTCAAGAGGAAAGGAAAGTCAAGGACCCAGAATGCAGAGACCACCCCCTTCATATCAGTCAACCATCTTGCCAAAATCAGGGCAATCCCACGAGGACTCCAGCTCAACCATCTGCCTCTGTTCAGAGTAATCTGAGAACTCCCTCCCCAGAACTGGGGTAACCAAAGAGAAAGAGTTCCGCCCCAATCTGCAGCGCTAGAGCAGTTACAATAATAGAAGTAGTGGAAGAGGAAAGAGGTCAGATTTATGCCGCGATTGAAAACCAAGGACCAAATCGTCAATTCTCTGTCATCCATTCTCCAGCTCAGTATAAGGGTAAGCCATTCAAGCTTTTGATTGATTCAGGTAGTACTCATTCATTTATTTCATTAGGATGCTTGCGTAAGCTAGTCTTAGAATAGAAATTAGGGAAACCTATGCAAGTTGAATTGGCCCCAGTGGGAAGATTCTTTTGACTCACCACCATGAGACAGATCGTATTCAGTTTAATCTAGATGGGAATGTAACTGCCAATTTAGAGTCTTACCTTTGGGAGTTTTCGACGGAATCCTTGGAATGGATTGGCTTCACAAAAATCAAGCTTTCACTGTCACAATGGAACTATTTATAATCCTTTACATCAAAATACTCTTCCATTGCCTTGATCCAGTTTTCCACTACTTCTCCAAATTGTTCCCCTTCACCCTTGAAGGGGCCAAGTTGGGATCGATGTAGGGCTTTACAAACATCCGGATCTAACTCTTCATCATCAGTAAGAGGATCCAGTTTTCCACTACTTCTCCAAACTGTTCCCCTTCACCCTTGAAGGAGCCAAGTTGGGATTGATGTAGGGCTTTACAAACGTCCAGATCTAACTCTTCATCAATAGTAAGAGGATCTGACTGCTTACCACCACGGGCCGCGCGCCTCATGATTCTAACAAAATGATATTTTTGTCAATTTAACTTTGTCATCAGATTTATGACTATTTAATTTTTGAGATTTATTTCTTAAACAAATAATTATTCCATCATAATTCTTGAAAACAAGATTCACTCTGATAATTTCATTAACTAATATTTCTTTTAAAGGAGTATTTCTTGAATCAGTATCCCCAAAACTTCTTAATCGGAATTCTAAATTTCATACCAGAATTCCTCGAAATCTATAACCTTAATCCACAGATCAATTTGAAGGGTCTCAAACTTAGTTTCAGATTTGGCGAGAGTTTTGAGTGTATTTTTCTAAATTGGTCACACCTTCTTTCCTCAAAACTGACAAAAGAGTTTGGTCTTGGTCATAGTCTGATTCAAGGTTTGAGTCAAATAAGATTTTTCCTGAACTATCTTTCTCGAAAAAGTTTGATAATTCAATTACTATTTTACCGAATTTCTTTCTTTGAATATACACTTAACTGAATTCTAAATTAGTTACAAATTCCAATGAGGAATGGATTAATCATTTATCTGAATATTTCGATCTTGATAGATTTCTTAAATTTTCTTTTTTACAAACCGTGTGAATATAAAATGATAGAAATTTCTCTCTTAGAGTATTTAATTATTCATTTATCAATTACTCATAGAACTTAGGAGAATTCTAATTTTGATATAAAAATTCTTTATGCATCTATTTATGCATCAACTTCAATGGGAATAACACTTTTATATTTAAAAAAATCCTTTTATATATCTATTTATACATAAAATCAATTTTATTAAGAATAACACTTTTTAAAATAAAGAGAATTTCTTTATGCATCTTTCTATGCATAAAAATCAAATTTAATAAGAATAAAACTTTTATAAAAAAATTTCCTTTATGCATCTTTCTATGCATTGAAATTAAATTTAATAAGAATAACACTTTTATAATAAAAAAATTTTCTTTATGCATCTTTCTATATGCATAAAAAGCAAATTTAGTAAGAATAACACTTTTATAATTTAAACAAAATTTCTTTATGCATCTTTCTTTGCATAAAAATCAATTTTAATAAGAATAACACTTTTGTAATTAAAAACATTCCTTTATGCATCTTTCTATGCATAAAAATCAAATTTAATAAGAATAACGTTTTTATAATAATAAAAAATTCCTTTATGCATCTTTCTATGCATAAAAATCAATTTTAATAAGAATAACACTTTTGTAATTAAAAAATTTTCTTTATGCATCTTTCTATGCAAAAAAAATTAAATTTAATAAGAATAATACTTTTGTAATAAAAAAACTTCCTTTATGCATCTTTCTAAGCATAGAATTCAATTTTAATAAGAATAACACTTTTATAATAAAAACAATTTCCTTTATGCATCTTTCTATGCATAAAAATCAAATTTAATAAGAATAACACTTTATAATTAAAAAATTTCCATTATGCATCTTTCTATGCATAGAAATTAAATTTAATAAGAATAACACTTTTATAATAAAACATTTCCATTATGCATCTTTTTATGCATAGAAATCAATTTTAATAATTAATATGAGTAATATCCATGCATATTCAGAGGTGAATATGTACATGGAGTAATTAGAATATTTCTTTTAGATGAAAAAATGGTCGGAATTACTCTTTTGGAATAACATAAAAATAAACTTTCTTTTCCACAAAATTCTAGAAAATTTTGCCATAACCTCCTTTGTATGGCTGACCATTTCTCATTTTTATCATTCTTTATTTAATTTAAATTAACCCAAATTAGATTTATAGAACTCTAATCTACACAATTTTTTGAATTCAAGAGAGTAAACAATAAGAAGAGTTTAATTAATCCCTTAGTTGATCTTTCTAGGATTGAGAAAGGTTGGAATGTAAAGAAGAGAAGGGGGTGGCCTTTTTATCAAAGGCATAACATTTGAACTGAATTTAAACATTTGCAAAACATAAAATTTAAGAAAACCATAGATTTTTTATTAAACAAGTAAGAAAATTAGCTTACATGGAGCTTGTAAGCTCTCCTTTAGCTTGAGGGATTGAGGGTTCTACTCTTGTTTGAAGCAAGAGTGGCCACCAATTCACTTTTGAGAGGATTAGGCCATAAACAATTGAATTATTAAAAAATTCAATGTAGATATCTTAGGGCAAGAGTAGAGTAACAGTGCATAAATACCATTACGCTTTTACAAAGGGGGAGGCTTCTATTTATAGGAAAAAGTGAGCCTCTAACCAAGCAAACTGATTCTAGAATTTTCCAGATCAGTTTGGTCAATTTTTGACCATTTTTGGGTCAGTTTAGCTTAGTTTTTGGATCTAGTTTTGAAATAGGAGAGAGGAGAGATGAAAATATCTCATTTTTTTAATTAAAAATTGGGGGTAATGATGAGAAAAAGGCGCCTACTTCATGAGGGGATATCCCCACTTTGAGGTGTCAAAATTTAGTTTTTTAATTCTTTTCTTTGGTCCTTAGTCCACTCTTCATCTTATGTGAACATTTACTCATTTTTGGGGGGTTTTCTTTTATTCTTCAATTTATCTCCTCCCTACATTTGGATTGATTTTATTGGTCCATAGGAACCCTAATCCAAAATTTTTAGAAAATCTTGACCCTTAGGCTAAGGTCTTTTGTACACATTATACTTTATTTCTAATGCACCTTAGGAATTTCTTTTTAAACTTCTGTTTTGGGAGAATTTATTTTAATAAGAAGGGATATTTTTCCATCCAAAGATATCTAAAAACTGAATTATCTCTCTCTAGAATATTTTCTCTCTCTAGGCCAAAACAGGTAGAAACTGTGAGGTCCCCGCTCACCTGCTCCGGGGCTCCTGTCGGCGCGACGGAAGTGGCGTCGGCCTCCCACGCAAGGCGGGGGTCTTGCACACTCGAGGCCTCGAGCACGGATTATCCGGGATGAGAGGCTAGCCCGAGGGGCGGTCCCTCCGACCGGCCGGCGGGCCCGGAAGACTCCCCTCGCTCGAAAGGCACGGGCGATTCTGCCAAGAAGGTGAAAAATCTTTTAACTAGGAGATTACTCTAATGAGTCAAGTCTTAACTAAATTAAATTGATCTGACCAAGCTTGAAGTCACATGGTCAGATCAAGAAGAGACTTACACTTGGTCCATGGAATCACCACTTTTTCCCTCATTTTCCAGGCACAGCCAATGATCCCTTCCCATAGAACAAGGTCTTTTGAGGATTTAAACTGATTAACGTAACTAATCGTATCTAGTTGTTTCTCAAGAATCCTCCGATCTAGCCTACATTTGGCCCATGGGTTAGCCAACCACCTGACCCCACTGAATTGGTTGGATTCCTTTATAAAGATTTGATTGGGTTTTTTCCCGCGTACCAAGGAAAAGAGTTCCCAGGTCCCCTAGCCGACGATTCATACAAAAATCAAATAGGCATACCACATACACACCCAATATGAAATTGCCATTTATAACAGATTCAACTAACTTTAAGACAATCCTTGAATAAAATCATAATATTTTCCATCATCATTTTCCAAAATTCCAAGTCCATTATATTACAAAAATGCATCCTCTGAACTCTCCGTTGAAGACCAGCTGGCCAACCAACGAGATCTAGTATCAAATTTTTGTTCCCGACAGAAAACCTTTCCTTTTTGTCCATCAGATATCTTCCTCAAAGTACACCTAGGTGTCCTAGCAACTGCGAGCCCGTGCATTGCTTGGTCAAAACCCTCTAGGATCCTCCTTAGGTGTCCTAGCACTTCACTCAACCCATCGTACCGGAAGAGCACCATTTTAACCGTACCGAGGCTGGTCAAGACCTCGGGAGGCTTTGCCGTGGGCGACATCCCTTAACGACTCCCCGCCATCTGTTCCAACGAACGTCCTTTAGAAAAACATAAGCCAAATGCTTCCTCCACAACATTCTGGCATAAAATAGTCGTTTGAAAGAAAAACAGACTTTCCAATGCAATTGAGATTCCAATTTGAGATTGGTTTCAAAGACCCTTTTTCCAATAATTCCCAGTTTCAATAATGAGGATCCTTGATCACTCATGAGGGTAATCTACCCGTCATTTTATCCATTAATCCAACTAGATTCTTGGTGAGATTAGTCAGCAAAAAACTAGATTAGTTTCGGTAGTCTATTCTTTGGATTTAGTAACTAGAATTGGTCACGAAGCTTTTGTCTGATTTAGTTCAAGAGAAGGACAATTAGGTTTACTGTCAGACCTCACGTAGTCTAACTAAATTCATTTAGTTTAGTTTTACCAGGATTCCTTTAAACTAAACATCTAGTTTTGGGTAAATATCCATTTAGTGATTTTTTCAATTCAATTATCCAAGATTTTCTTTTTCCCACAAATTCTCAACCTTAATTCATTAGATAGAATTATGATGGAAATTCATCTTTTGTCATTAGAATTTAATTCAAATCCATCTTTTCTCAATTATCATGGAAATTCATATTTTAACTAAAAATATGAGTACCTGTTTTTTCTCAATAAACTTGAAATCCTTCTTTTTCTCATTTCAATGAGTGCAATCCAATTATCATGGGAATTCCTCTTTTCCCTAAATTAAATCTATTAAAATTCTTCTTAAAAATTTCTTAAAAATAACTATTAATTCCTTTAAGCTAAAAATTCCACTTTTCTCATCTTAACATTTGAGTTCCAATGTAGTAGGATTTTCTTTTTTATCATTTAAACTTTTCTATGCAAAAAGATAAATTTAATTAAATTTTTCTCTTAAAATTTAAATAAAAATCTCCATTAATTACTTTGCACTAGGAGTTACACTTTCTTCATTTAATTAATTGGATTTCAATATGGTGGGAATTCCTCTTTCATCGTAAAAATTTATCTATACAAAAAGATAAATTTAACTATATTTTTTACTAAAAATTAAATAAAAATCTTCATTAATTCCTTTGCACCAAGAATTATACTTTCCTTATTTAAATATTTGAATTTAAATATAGTGGAAATTCCTCTTTCATCATAAAAGTTTATCTATACAAAAAGATAAATTAAACTAAAATCTTTCATAAATTATACATTAGTTTAGCATTCCAATTTTATTCTCTAAATCATTAGAATACATGGATTTCCAATGTCTTGGGGATTACTCTTTTAACATAAAAATAAATTACCAAAAATTCCTCTTTTTCTTAATTTACTAATTGTGCATAATCATTTAAAAAAATTCTTCATGATTACAATGAGAATCATTTAATTAATATAGGATGATAATTCTTAGAATATGGTAGGAAGTCCTCTTTTCATATTATGAATGAAGATGTCTTATGTGTTTATTTTACAGAAATTCTGTCATAGCTTTGCTGCTAATACTGATAATTCTCAATTTAATTGAGAGAATGATGTTTAATATTATTAATATGATTAGAATGATCACTAATTGGATCATTATCCAATTATAGATTGATTCATAATTTCTCTATAAAATAAATATCATAAAAGCATCAAAAAGCTATTATTTTGGCCTCCAATTAGACAAGCATAAAAATTACTTTTGGATTAGAGAAAGGCTTCATGAGAAGCTTCATTTGGATTGAGAATAGGTCATAGGAATGACCTTTCTTTGGGGGGAGAGAGAGAAATGCTTAAAAACCATTAAAATTAAGCATAAATAGAAATTTATGTGTTTCTTTATTACAATACATTAAAGTATTTTAATAATATTCAAAAGCCATTCAAATTAAAGCTTCTCAAGCTTGAGAGGGGTTCTTTAGTCACTGTTGTAGGGGTTCTTTAGTCACTGTTGTAGAGGCCCCCAACCAATCAATTGGTTTGGTATGTCATAGGAGTCACCAAGGAAGATTGAAGAGAGAGAGAAGCTCCAATCTCTTCAATTTTGTAGAGGTTTTTAGAGGATAATAGAAATTAAGCTTAGTTTAGAGTAATACCGGCATAGTTTAGTTCACAGATAATAATACAAAGGAATTAGGGTTTATTTATAGGAGAGGGAGGCCACTAACTGAGTCCAACTAAGTTCTAGAATTTTCCAGCTCTAGTTTGGCTGAATTTGGACAAGTTTTGGACCAGTTTGGCTCCCTTTTTGATTTGGTTTGATTTAGGAGAGAGGAGAGATTAAAATATCTTATCATTTTTTAGTTTTAAACTCATCCAAGTATGTGAAATAGGCCTCCTTGAAGGTCTCCCTTTTCCTTACACATGTGTCAAAAATGAATGATTACTCCAAAATATCTCATTTTTTATTAATACACCATAATTTTTAACTAATAAACCTAGTACTTGGTCAACTCTTCATCTTATGTGGGCATTTACTTATTTTTGGGTATTTTCTTTTATTATTTGGATTTATCTTGTCCCAACACTTGGATTAATCTTATTTGTCCATAGGAACCTTAGATGGAGGACCATAATCAAAAAAAATTCAAAAATATGGACCCTTAGGCTAAGGTCTTCTGAATCAATTTTAATTAATTCCAATTGCACCTTGGAAAATCTATTTTGATTTTCTATTTCAAGGAAATATTTTTTTGATATTTGAAGAATTTATTTATCCAAGAATATCCTAATTTTGATTTACCACTCTCTAGAATTTTTTATTTTGATTTACCACTCTCTAGAATTTTGATTTTGATTTACCACTCTCTAGAATTTTTTTATCTCACTAGGCAAAACAAGGAAAAATGATATTTTCTTGTATTCAGAAACATAGAATGATTACAAGGGATTGAAGTAGAGGCTTATTTGATATTCAGGCTAAGAAGAAATCTTACATCCTCTACCATTTGAAAAATATGAGATGTCCTCATCTCGCAAAGTGAGGGTAATCCTTCGCCAACTCTTCTTCTTTCTCCCAGGTGGCGTCTTCTAGAGAGAAGAACTTCCACTTTACTAAGAATTCTCTGAGGACTCTGCTTTTCTAAGAATCTTCTCCCGAATGTCAAGAATTTCCTCATGTTGGAGTACCATCTGGCCTTGAGTCGGAGAGATCAATTGCTCATCATCCACCACGTGATTCGGGCTAGATACATACTTCTTAAGCAAAATAACATCATGGAATACATCATGTACCTTGAGATGGAGAGGCAGAAGAAGTTTGTAAGCTAGATCGTCCACTTCCTTTATGACAGGGGCCCACAGTATCTGGGAGAGAGATTCTTGTACTTCCCTAAGGATAAAGAACTTCTTTTTGGTCATACTCGAATGAAGACCATATCTGATTCTTCAAACTCTCTTTCAGATCTCTTTTTATCTGCATACTGCTTTTGCCTGTCTTGGGTTGCCTTTATATCTTTACGGATTGATTGTATCTCCTGGTCCATGTCATCAAACATTTGTTTGGACATTTCAACTCTGATCAATGGGTTAGACCAAGTCAACGGTGTAAGGCAATCTTGTCCATACAAAGCTTTGAAAGGACTCATCCCAATGCTCCGATGATAAGAAGCATTCTAAGCAAACTCGACCAGATGCAAATGACTTAACCACTTCTTGGGTTCCCTGCTGTGCAGCATGACTGAAGTCTTCAATTACTTGATTCACCCTTTCCGTCTGGCCATCTGTTTCGGGTGGTAGGCTGTGTTGAGATCCAAGAAAGTACCTACTGCTTCAAAGAATGCAGTCCAAAATTTCGATGTGAATTTGGGGTCTCGGTCACTTACTATCCTCCTGGGTAAACCATGCAATCTGAAGATCTCCTTAAGGAAAACTCTGGCAACATCCACTGTAGAGTATGTTTCTTGCACTAGAATCAAATGGGCAACTTTGGTTAGCCAACTACCACAAAAATGGAGTTGTAACCTGATTGCACTAAAGGTAGTCCAGTGACAAAGTCCATATTGATGCATTCCCACTTCATCTGTGGAATGTCTAGAGGCTGCAGTTTCCCTGGCATCTTGACTCTCTTTGCCTTAACTCTTTGACACATTAAGCATTTCCTTACATGATCAAGTACATTCTTTTTTAGTCTTGGCCAGAAGAAGCTTTTCTTCACAGACATATAGGTTTTTATAAACCCTAGATGTCCAGCTATCAGGCTATCATGGGCTTCTCTCAGAATTCTTCCCTTTATTCCTGCATCATTGGGGATACATAGCCGATTATTATAATACATGCATCCTTCATCCAGTTTGTATCCAAGAACTCGACTCATTTCCTGATGAGTCTTGCTTTCCTGCATCAGAAGGGTAGCAATAAGGGCAAAGAATTTGTCCTGCATCAGAAGGGTAGCAATAAAGGCAAAGAATTTGTCCTGCATGATTTTTTCCTTTGCTTCATTGATCAATGGATTTGACACCACTGTAATGCAAAGCAAGGAGGCTTTTGTGCTGAGCACATCTGCAACCACATTTTCTTTCCCTGGCCAATACTTTATTTCAAAATCAAATTCCTGCAGGGTCTGCATCCATCTCCTTTGACGCATGTTGAGATCCCTTTGGATGAAGCTCTACTTCAGACTTTGATGATCTGTCATCAAGGTGAATCTTTGTCCCAACAAAGGATAATGTCTCCATAACTTCAGAGCATACACTATTGAGAGTAACTCCAAGTCATGGACGGCATAATTCCTCTCATGTGTTCTGAATTTTCTGGATTCATAGGCCACTACATGACCTTCCTACATTAGAGCACCACCTAAGGAAAATCCACTAGCATCAGTAACTACCTCAAAGGGTTTGGTAAAATCTAGCAATTTAAGGACAGGGTTGGTTACTAAAGGCTGTCTTCAGCTTGTCAAAGGCACTCTGACACATTGCAGTCCACTGAAAAAGTGTACTTTTCTTGAGAAGGTTAGTTAAAGGGGATGCTATCTGAGCATACCTAGATATAAAGATCCTATACCATCCGATTAACCCTAGGAATCCTCTGACTTTCTTTTACTGACTTGGGTTCTGGCCATTCAACTAGTGCTTGGAGAAATCCCATCCTTTGACACTATGAATCCCAAGTATTCCACCTGGTCAACAGAGAAGGAACACTTGCTCTTCTTTGCAAAGAGTTGGTGTTTCCTTAGGATTTCCAGGACTTTACGCACATGATCTTCATGGTCTGTAGCATTCTTCGAGTATACTTAGATATCATCAAAGAAGACAAGAACAAAATCATCCAAGTATTCTCTGAGAATATCTTACATAAGATGATTGAATGTCACCGAGGCATTAATCAATCCAAACGGCATGACTGTGAACTCATAATGCCCATAGCGAGTATTGAATGCTATCTTTGGGATGTCTTGCTCCTTAATTCTGATCTCGTAGTACCTAGATTTGAGATCTATCTTTGTAAACATTTGGGTACCACTTAACCGATCCAAAAGTTCATCAATCCTAGGAATAGGATACTTATTCTTAATTGTTAAAACTTAATTGATTCAGTCCTCTGTAGTCAATACAGAGTCTTAACATTCCATCTTTCTTCTTTTGAAAGAGAATGGGTGCTCCCCAAGGGGAGACACTAGGTCTGACGAATCCCTACTCTAACAGTTGTCTTAACTGCTCCTTAAGTTCTATGGCTTCAAGGACTAGCATTTTGTATGCACACTGGGTTATCGGCGGCTGAGCTCCGAGGGTTAATTCAATCTCGTGATCTACTTCACGAGACGGAGGCATCTTAGTCAGCTCTTCAGGAAATACATCTGCATACTCACTTAACCAGTGTGGCTCTTTATCCTTGCATTTTATGTCTACCGGATTTATTTTAACAACATACACAGCTTCCCTTTTTCTGAGCCCTTTTAATAATTTGGAAGCCTTGACTAATTGCAGCACTGGGGATCCGAAAATTCCAATTCCTTGAACTTTATTCCCGTGAAGGTCTAGGAAAGAGATGGTTCCTTTGTGACAATGAATGTCAGCCCGATTCTTTTGTAGCCAATACATTCCAAGGATTCCATCATATATTCTTGGGGGTAGGACTCTGAACTGGCACTCTGTTACATTCCCATCTAAGCTAAACTGAATACGGTCAGTCTCAAGGTGAGTGAAAAGAATCTTCCCACTGGCTAATTCCACTTGCATAGGTTTCCCTAATTTTTGATTTAGGACTAATTTATGCAGACATCCTGGGGAAATAAAAGAATGAGTACTGTCTGAATCAATCAAACGCTTTAATTTCTTACCCTGGTACTCTGTTGGAGTCTGGAGGACTGAGAATTGACGGGGTTATTCCCCTAATGCTCAATTGCTGCATAGATCTATCCTTTCTCTTCCTCCACTTCCTCAGCTATGGTGATTGCTCTGGCTGCTGCAGTCTGAGGTGGAACTCTCTCTCTGGTTAATCTAATTCTGGGAGAGAGTTCGGAGACTACTTTTTGCATGGAGGCTACAGGCTGAGCTAGCACTCTTCTGGGGTTACCCTGATTTTGGCAGTGCTGGGAACCCTGATTGGACTGATATGAAGGAGTCTGTCTTGGAACTCTAGGACCCTGGCTTCCTTGGCCCACAGAAGGAGATGGGCAATCCTTGAGCTGGTGCCCGTCCCTGACATCCGAAGCATCTGTTCTCGCTTCGAAGGTATTCCCTTTGCATTCTAGAGAGAGCCGGAGTTCCTCAGAATGTACTTCGGGGGAAAGGTCTTCCTTCATTTCTGAAGCTTCCCATCTCCACATTCTGGTTAGCACCCTGGTGTCTCTTTGGAGGTGGAAAGTTGGAAGAACTCCCCAGGGTCTGAAATCTCTTGAAGGATGAGGGAGCTGGCTTTGGGCGGGACTTTTACGATGAGGGCTTTAGCAAAGTCCTTTGCCATTCTGACAGCTTCTGCCATGGACACTAGCTTGGCATTTTTGACCAATGTATCCAAGGGTTCGTTCATTCCCCGAATGAACCTGGCCATGAGTTGCTCTTCATCTAGAGGTGGTGAATATTTGAGTAGAAGAGCAAAGGCCTGGTGATATTCCTCGATGGTTTTGCTCCCCTGCTTTAGCTCTAAGAATTCGTTCATTTTGGTTTCCAAAAATCCAGGGGGACAAAATCTCTTTCTCAAATAGGTTTTAAGGTCATTCAAGGACTGAGTATTTCTGTCCAGACGGTTGGTGTCACAGTGGTTCCTCCATGCCACCCTGGCTGTTTCCACTATTTTCAATCTAGCAAGAGCCATTTTGCTCCGCTCATTGTAGCCTGTGACGTCAAAATATTCTTCCATGGCTTCCACCCATTTCTCCACAGCCTCGCCCAGCAGGTTCTCCCCTTCTCCTTTGAAAAGTCCTGGCTAAGTCCTATGAAGAGCCTTGCGAACATCAGGGTCAAGCTCATCATCTTCAGAGAGAAGGTCTGGCTGACGGCCACGGTTTCCTTGTCTCATGATTCTGCCAAAAATTATATATTATTAAATTTTTTATTTTAATATCGTCCACGAGGTCCTTAGACTTAAGAGGTTCGAAAAACAATTTCTTAAACAAGATAATGATCTTATTGGAGATTTATGACATATGTCTGATAACAAATTTTTCTTTAATAGTTTGTCCATAAACAATCACTTATACACAACAAGGAAATTTTCTCCAAAAAACATTTCTTTATTTATATACAAGTTGCAATATGGCTCCAGAATTCAAAATCTCCTCGGGAGACACATAAGACGACGGTACTGGCATGCCCTGATACAAACGTTCACTTATTGACAAGGGAGCTATTATCTTCTCCTTAGGAATAAAGCAACTAAGGAGTCTGTAGACTTGACATGAAAGTCTAAAATTCCGAGGCGTTGAATGATATAGAATGACACCACGCACCATTTTCAACTTTAACAGAATCATTGCCAATGAGAGGTTCTACCTCAGCATTGCACGCCGATCGCAAGAGGCACGGACATACTGCCCTGCAAACCACTTATACTGTCATCTCCACTGGGTCATGAAAATATAAATCCTCAAAATGGCGTGCGAGTCTTGCTCGGCTTGTTCGAGTTGAAGTGGAAGAGATGAGATGCTTGAAGGCAAACGCAGTCATATCTTCAGACTGGGTGAGGTCGGGAATACCAGATAAATAGGGAAATTTCATCTATAAAACTAATTACTCTGATACCAGCTGTGAGGTCCTCGATCGCCCACTCTGAGGCTCCTGTCATCGCGAGTAGCAAAAGTGGCATCAGCCTCCTGCGCAGGGCGGGGGTCCTACACACTTGGGGCCTCTCCCGCACGGATGTCTGGGACGAGAGGCTAGCCCGGGGGGCGGTATAGGGCCCGGAAGACTCCCCTCACCTGGAAGGCACGGGCGATTCCGCCAAGAAGGTGAAAAATCTTTTAACTAGGAGATTACTCTAACGAGTCAAGTCTTGACTAAATTAAACTGATCTGACCAAGCTTGAAGTCACATTATCAGATCAAGAAGAGACTTGCACTTGGTCCATGGAATCACTGCTTTTTTCTTCATTTTTGAGGCACAGCCGATGATCCCTTCCCATAAAACAAGGTCTTCTCAAGATTTAAATTGATTAACGTAATTAATCATATCTAGTTGTTTCTCAGGAATCCTCTGATCCAGCCTAACCCCATCCAGCCCATGGGTTAGCCAACCACCCGACCACTGAATTGGTGATAAAGATTTGATTGGGTTTTTGCCCAGGTACCGAGGAAAAGAGTTCCCAGGCCCCCTAGCCGGTGATTCATACAAAACTCAAATATGAAATTGCCATTTATAACAGATTTGACTGGCTTTAAGAGAATCCTTGAATAAAATTATAATATTTTTTATCATCATTTTCTAAAATTCCAAGTCCATTGTATTACAAAAATGCATCCTCTGAAATCTCCGTTGAAGACCAGCTAGCCAACCAACGAGATCTAGTATCAAATTTTTATTTTCAAAAACCTTTCCTTTTTGTCCATCAGATATCCTCCTCGACATACACCTGGGTGTCCTAGCAACCGCGAGCCCGTGCATCTCCTGGTCAAAACCCTCTAGGATCCTCCTTAGGTGTCCTAGCACTTCACTCAGGGACCGCTTCATCGGCCCTCGCCCATCGTACTACCGGAAGCGCACCATTTTAACCGTACCGAGGCTGGTCAAGACCTTGGTAGGCTTTGCCGTGGGCGACATCCCTTGACGACTCCCCACCATCTAATCCAACGAACCTCCTTTAGAAAAACATAAGCCAAATGCTTCCTCCAGCATTCTGACGTAAAATAGTCCTTTGAATGAAAAACAAAGTTTTCAATGCAAGTGAGATTCCAATTTGAGATTGGTTCCAAAGACCCTTTTTCCAATAATTCCTAGTTTCAATAATGAGGATCCTTGATCACTCATGAGGGTAATCTACCCATCATTTTATCCATTTATCCAACTAGATTCTTGATGAGATTGTTCAGGGAAAAACTAGATTAGTTCCAGTAGTCTATTATTTGGATTTAGTAACTGGAATTGGTCACGAAGTTTTTGTCTGATTTAGTTCCAGAGAAGGACAATTAGGTTTACTGTCTGACCTCACGTAGTCTAACTAAATTCATTCAATTTCATTCTACCAGGATTCCTTTAAACTAAGCATCTAGTTTTAGGTTAATATCCATTTAGTGATTTTTCCAATTCAATTATCCAAGATTTTCTTTTTCCCAACATAAATTCTCAACCTTAATTCATTAGATAGAATTATGATGGAAATTCATCTTTTGACATTAGAATTTAATTCAAATCCATCTTTTAACTAAAAATATGAGTACCTATTTTTTATGAATAAACTTGAAATCCTTCTTTTTCTCATTTCAATGAGTGCAATCCAATTATCATGGGAATTCCTCTTTTCCCTAAATTAAATCTATTAAAATTCTTCTTAAAAATTTCATAAAAATAACCATTTATTCCTTTAAGCTAAAAATTCCACTTTTCTCATCTAAACATTTGAATTCCAATATAGTAGGAATTTCTCTTTTATCATTTAAACTTATCTATGCAAAAAGATAAATTTAATTAACTTTTTCTCTTAAAATTTAAATAAAAATCTCCATTAATTACTTTGCACTAGGAATTACACTTTCTTCATTTAATTAATTGGATTCCAATATGGTGGGAATTCCTCTTTCATCATAAAAATTTATCTATACAAAAAGAGATAAATTTAACTATATTTTCTATTAAAAATTAAACAAAAATCTTCATTAATTCCTTTGCACTAGGAATTATACTTTCATTATTTAAATATTTGAATTTCAATATGGTGCGAATTCCTCTTTCATCATAAAAGTTTATCTATACAGAAAGATAAATTAAATTAAAATCTTTCATAAATTATACATTATTTTAGCATTCCAATTTTATTCTCTAAATCATTGGAATACATGGATTTCCAATGTCTTGGGGATTACTCTTTTAACATAAAAATAAATTACCAAAAATTCCTCTTTTTCATAATTTACTAATTATGCATAATCATAAAAATAAATTTCTTCATGATTACAATGAGAATCATTTAATTAATCTAGGATGATAATTCCTAGAATATGGTAGGAAGTCCTCTTTTCATATTATGAATGAAAATGTTTTATGTGTTCATTTTACAAAAATTTTACCATAGCTCCGCTGCTATTACTGATAATTCTCAATTTAATTTAGAGAATGAAGTTTAATATTATTAATATGATTAGAATGACTACTAATTGGATCCTTATCCAATTATAGATTGATTTCTCTATGAAATAAATATCATTAAAGCATTAAAAAGCTATTATTTTGGCCTCCAATTAGACAAGCATAAAAAGTACTTTTGGATTAGAGAAATGTTTCATGAGAAGCTTCATTTGGATTGAGAATAGGTCATAGGAATGACCTTTCTTTGGGGGGAGAGAGAGAAATGCTTAAAAACCATTAAAAAAATAAAAATTTATGTGTTTCTTTATTACAATACATTAAAGCATTTCAATACTATTCAAAAGCCATTCAAATTAAAGCTTCTCAATCTTGAGAGGGGTTGAGAAGAAAGAAACATTTAGAAATTATAGAAAAAAGACCATAATCCACTCTTTATCTCCTAAAATGCTTGATTCTTTAGTCACTGTAGAGGACCCCAACCAAGCAAATGGTTTGGTATGTCGTAGGAGTCACCAAGGAAGGTTGAAGAGAGAGAGAAGCTCCAATCTCTTCAATTTTGTAGAGGTTTTTAGAGGATAATAGAAATTAAGCTTAGTTTAGAGTAATACCGGCATAGTTTCATTCAAAGATAATAATACAAAGGAATGAGCATTTATTTATAGGAGAGGGAGGCCACTAACTGAGTCCAACTGAGTTCTAGAATTTTCCAGCTTCAGTTTGGCTGAATTTGGACAAGTTTTGGACCAATTTGGCTCCCTTTTTGATTTGGTTTGATTTAGGAGAGAGGAGAGATAAAAATATTCTATTATTTTTGAGTTTAAACTCATCCAAGCATGTGAAATAGGGACCTCCTTGAAGGTCTCCCTTTTCCTTACGCATGTGTCAAAAATGAATGATTACTCCAAAATATCTCATTTTAATATTAATACACCATAATTTTTAACTAATAAACCTAGTACTTGGTCAACTCTTCATCTTATGTGAGCATTTACTCATTTTTGGGTATTTTCTTTTATTCTTTGGATTGATCTTGTCCCAACACTTAGATTAATCTTATTGGTCCATAGGAACCAATAAGATTAATCTTACTCGGGAGACACATAAGATGACGGTACTGGGCCATAGCCATGCCCTGATACAAACGTTCACTTACTGACAAGGGAGCTATTATCTTCTCCTTAGGAATAAAGCAACTAAGGAGTCTGAAGACTTGGCAGCATGAAAGTCTGAAAGTCCGAGGCATTGAATGATATAGAATGACACCACGCACCATTTTCAGCTTTAATAGAATCATTGCCATTGAGAGGTTCTACCTCAGCATTGCACGCCGATCTCAAGAGACATGGACATACTGCCTTGCAAACCACTTATGCTGTTGTCTCCGCTGGGTCACGAAAATATAAATCCTCAAAATGGCGTGCGAGTCTTGCGTGGCTTGTTCGAGTTGAAGCAGAAGAGATGAGATGCTTGAAGGCAAACGCAGTCATATCTTGAGACTGGGTGAGGTCGGGAATACCAGATAAATTGGAGACTTCCATCTATAAAAACAATTACTCTGATACAAGCTTTGAGGTCCCCGCTCGCCCGGGGCTCCTACCACGGCGGCGGCGGAAGTGGCGTCGGCCTCCCGCGCAGGGCAGAGGTTGTGCACACTTGGGGCCTCGCTCGCGGCGGATATCTGGGACAAGAGGGCCCGGAAGACTCCCCTCACCTGGAAGGCACGGGCGATTCCGCCAGGAAGGTGAAAAATCTTTTAACTAGGAGATCACTCTAACGAGTCAAGTCTTGACTAAATTAAACTGATCTGACCAAGCTTGAAGTCACATTATTAGATCAAGAAGAGACTTGCACTTGGTCCATGGAATCACCGCTTTTTTCCTCATTTTTGAGGCACAACCGATGATCCCTTCCCACAAAACAAGGTCTTCTCATCAGGATTTAAACTGATTGACGTAATTAATCGTATCTAGTTGTTTCTCAGGAATCCTCTGATCTAGCCTAACCCCATCCAGCCCATGGGCGACCACTGAATTGGTGGGATTCCTTTATAAAGATTTGATTGGGTTTTTGGCCGGGTACCGAGGAAAAGAGTTCCCAGGCCCCCTAGCTGCCTGGCGATTCATACAAAAATCAAATAGGCATACCACATACACACCCAATATGAAATTGCCATTCATAACAGATTTGACTGGCTTTAAGAAAATCCTTGAATAAAATCATAATATTTCCAATCATCATTTATCAAAATTCCAAGTCCATTGTATTACAAAAATGCATCCTCTGAACTCTCCGTTGAAGACCAGCTGGCCAATCAACGAGATCTAGTATCAAATTTTTGCTTTCAAAAACTTTTCCTTTTTGTCCATCAGATATCTTCCTCGACATATGCCTAGGGGTCCTAGCAACTGCGAGCCCGTGCATCTTCTGGTCAAAACCCTCTATCGAAAGCGCACCATTTTAATCGTACCGAGGCTGGTCAAGACCTCGGTAGGCTTTGCCGTGGGTGACATCTCTTGACGACTCCCCGCCATCTGTTCCAATGAATCTCCTTTAGAAAAACATAAGCCAAATGCTTCCTCCAGCATTCTGGCGTAAAACAGTCCTTTGAATGAAAAACAGAGTTTTCAATGTAAGTGAGATTCCAGTTTGAGATTGGTTCCAAAGACCCTTTTTCCAATAATTCCCAGTTTCAATAATGAGGATCCTTGATCACTCATGAGGGTAATCTACCCGTCATTTTATCCATTTATCCAACTAGATTCTTGGTGAATTGGTTAGGGAAAAACTAGATTATTTCAAGTAGTCTATTATTTGGATTTAGTAACTAGAATTGGTCACGAAGTTTTTGTCTGATTTAGTTCCAGAGAAGGACAATTAGGTTTACTGTCTGACCTCACGTAGTCTAACTAAATTCATTCAATTTCGTTCTACCAGGATTCCTTTAAACTAAACATCTAGTTTTAGGTAAATATCCATTTAGTGATTTTTCCAATTCAATTATCCAAGATTTTCTTTTTTCCACATAAATTCACAACCTTAATTCATTAGATAGAATTATGATGGAAATTCATCTTTTGACATTAGAATTTAATTCAAATCCATCTTTTCTCAATTATCATAGAAATTCATCTTTTAACTAAAAATATGAGTACCTATTTTTTTTAATAAACTTGAAATCCTTCTTTTTCTCATGAGTGCAATCCAATTATCATGGGAATTCCTCTTTTCCCTAAATTAAATCTATTAAAATTCTTCTTAAAAATTTCATTAAAAAACCATTAATTTCTTTAAGCTAAAAATTCCACTTTTCTCATCTAAACATTTGAATTCCAATATAGTAGGAATTCCTCTTTTATCATTTAAACTTATCTATGCAAAAAGATAAATTTAATTAAATTTTTCTCTTAAAATTTAAATAAAAATCTCCATTAATTACTTTGCACTAGGAATTAAACTTTCTTCATTTAATTAATTGGATTCCAATATGGTGGGAATTCCTCTTTCATCCATAAAAATTTATCTATACAAAAAGATAAATTTAACTATATTTTCTATTAAAAATTAAATAAAAATCTTCATTAATTCCTTTGCACTAGGAATTATCCTTTCTTTATTTAAATATTTGAATTTCAATATGGTGGGAATTCCTCTTTCATCATAAAAGTTTATCTATACAGAAAGATAAATTAAACTGAAATCTTTCATAAATTATACATTATTTTAGCATTCCAATTTTATTCTCTAAATCAGTAGAATACATGGATTTCCAATGTCTTGGGGATTACTCTTTTAACATAAAAATAAATTACCAAAAATTTCTCTTTTTCTAATTTACTAATTATGCATAATCATAAAAATAAATTTCTTCATGATTAGAATGAGAATCATTTAATTAATCTAGGATGATAATTCCTAGAATATGGTAGGAAGTCCTCTTTTCATATTATGAATGAAAATGTTTTATGTGTTTATTTTACAGAAATTTTACCATAGCTCCACTGCTGCTATTACTGATAATTCTCAATTTAATTGAGAGAATGAAGTTTAATATTATTAATATGATTAGAATGACCACTAATAGGATCATTATCCAATTATAGATTGATTTCTCTATGAAATAAATATCATAAAAGCATTAAAATGCCATTATTTTGGCCTCCAATTAGACAAGCATAAAAATTACTTTTGGATTAGAGAAATGCTTCATGAGAAGCTTCATGTGGATTGAGAATGGGTCATAGGAATGACCTTTCTTTGGGGGGAGAGAGAGAAATGCTTAAAAACCATTAAAATTAAGCATAAATAGAAATTTATGTGTTTCTTTATTACAATATATTAAAGCATTTCAATACTATTCAAAAGCCATTCAAATTAAAGCTTCTCAAGCTTGAGAGGGATTGAAAAGAAAGAAACATTTAGAAATTATAGAAAAAAGACCATAATCCACTCTTTACCTCCTAAAATGGTTGATTCTTTAGTCACTGTAGAGGCCCCCAACCAATCAATTGGTTTGGTATGTCGTAGGAGTCACCAAGGAAGATTGAAGAGATAGAGAAGCTCCAATCTCTTCAATTTTGTAGAGGTTTTTAGAGGATAATAGAAATTAAGCTTAGTTTAGAGTAATACCGGCATAGTTTTGTTAACAAAGGAATAAGGGTTTATTTATAGAAGAGGGAGGCTACTAACTGAGTCCAACTGAGTTCTAGAATTTTTCAGCTTCAGTTTGGCTGAATTTGGACAAGTTTTGGACCAGTTTGGCTCCCTTTTTGATTTGGTTTGATTTAGGAGAGAGGAGAGATAAAAATATCCTATTATTTTTTAGTTTTAAACTCATCCAAGAATGTGAAATAGAAACCTCCTTGAAGGTCTCCCTTTTCCTTACACATGTGTCAAAAATGAATGATTACTCCAAAATATCTCATTTTAATATTAATACACCATAATTTTTAACTAATAAACCTAGTACTTGGTCAACTCTTTATCTTATGTGGGCATTTACTCATTTTTGGGTATTTTCTTTTATTCTTTGGATTGATCTTGTCCCAACACTTGGATTAATCTTATTGGTCCATAGGAACCAATAAGATTAATCTTACTCAGGAGACACATAAGACGACGGTACTGGGCCATAGCCATGCCCTGATACAAACGTTCACTTACTGACAAGGGAGCTATTATCTTCTCTTTAGGAATAAAACAACTAAGGAGTCTATAGACTTGGCCTGAAAGTCTGAAATTTTGAGGTGTTGAATGATATAGAATGACACCACGCACCATTTTTAACTTTAACAGAATCATTGTCAATGAGAGGTTCTACCTTAGCATTGCACGCCGATTGCAAGAGGCATTGACATACTGCCCTGCAAACCACTTATGCTGTCGTCTCCGCTAGGTCACGAAAATATAAATCCTCGAAATGGCGTGCGAGTCTTGCTCCGCTTGTTCGAGTTGAAGCGAAAGGATGAGACGCTTGAAGGCGAACGCAGTCATATCCTCAGACCGGGTGAGGTTGGGAATACCAAATAAATAGGGAACTTCCATCTATAAAAACAATTACTCAAATACCACCTGTGAGGTCCCCGCTCACCCGCTCCGGGACTCCTGTCGCGGCGGCGAAAGTGGCGTCGGCCTCCTGCACAGGGCGGGGGTCTTGCACACTTAGGGCCTTGCCCGCGGATGTTTGGGACAAGAGGCTAGCCCGAGGGGCGGTCCAGGGCTCGGAAGACTCCCCTCACCCAGAAGGCACGGGCGATTCTGTGCCATGAAGGTGAAAAATTTTTTAACTAGGAGATTACTCTAACGAGTCAAGTCTTGACTAAATTAAACAGATCTGACCAACCCTGAAGTCACATTATCAGATCAAGAAGAGACTTGCACTTGGTCCATGGAATCATCGCTTTTTTCCTTATTTGTGAGGCACAGCCAAGATGATCCCTTCCCACAAAACAAGGTCTTCAGGATTTAATTAACGTAATTAATCGTATCTAGTTGTTTCTCAAGAATCCTCCAATCCAGCCTAACCCCATCCAGCCCATGGGTTAGCCAACCACCCGACCACTGAATTGGTAATAAAGATTTGATTGGGTTTTTGCCCGGGTGTACCGAGGAAAAGAGTTCCCAGGCCCCCTAGCTGGCGATTCATACAAAAATCAAATAGGCATACCACATACACACCAATATGAAATTGCCATTTATAACAAATTTGACTGGCTTTAAGACAATCCTTGAATAAAATCATAATATTTCTCATCATCATTTTCCAAAATTCCAAGTCCATTGTATTACAAAAATGCATCCTCTGAACTCTCCATTGAAGACCAGCTGGCCAACCAACGAGATCTAGTATCAAGTTTTTGTTTTCAAAAACCTTTCCTTTTTGTCCATCAGATATCTTCCTCGACATATGCTTGGGTGTGTCCTAGCAACCGCGAGCCCGTGCATCTCCTGGTCAAAACCCTCTAGGATCCTCCTTACGTGTCCTAGTACTTCACTCAGGGACCGCTTCGTCGGCCCTCGTCCATCGTACTACCGGAAGTGCACCATTTTAACCGTACTGAGGCTGGTCAAGATCTCGGTAGGCTTTGCCGTGCATGACATCCCTTGACGACTCCCCGCCATCTGTTCCAATGAACCTCCTCTAGAAAAACATAATCCAAATGCTTCCTCCAGCATTCTGGTGTAAAACAGTCCTTTGAATGAAAAACAGAGTTTTCAATGCAAGTGAGATTCCAATTTGAGATTGGTTCCAAAGATCCTTTTTCTATTAATTCCTAGTTTCAATGATAAGGATCCTTGATCACTCATGAGAGGGTAATCTACGCGTCATTTTATCCATTTATCCAACTAGATTCTTGGTGAGATTGGTAAGGGAAAAACTAGATTAGTTCCAGTAGTCTATTCTTTGGATTTAGTAACTGGAATTGGTCACGAAGTTTTTGTCTGATTTAGTTCGAGAGAAGGACAATTAGGTTTACTGTCCGACCTCACGTAGTCTAATTAAATTCATTCAGTTTAGTTCTACCAGGATTCCTTTAAACTAAACATCTAGTTTTAGGTAAATATCCATTTAGTGATTTTTCCAATTCAATTATCCAAGATTTTCTTTTTCCCACATAAATTCTCAACCTTAATTCATTAGGTAGAATTATGATGGAAATTCATCTCTTGACATTAGAATTTAATTCAAATCCATCTTTTCTCAATTATCATGGAAATTCATCTTTTAACTAAAAATATGAGTACCTATTTTTTTTTAATAAACTTGAAATCCTTCTTTTTCTCATTTCAATGAGTGCAATCCAATTATCATGGGAATTCCTCTTTTCCCTAAATTAAATCTATTAAAATTCTTCTTAAAAATTTCATAAAAATAACCATTAATTTCTTTAAGCTAAAAATTTCACTTTTCTCATCTAAACATTCGAATTCCAATATAGTAGGAATTCCTCTTTTATCATTTAAACTTATCTATGCAAAAAGATAAATTTAATTAAATTTTTCTCTTAAAATTTAAATAAAAATCTCCATTAATTGCTTTGCACTAGGAATTACACTTTCTTCATTTAATTAATTGGATTCCAATATGGTGGGAATTCCTCTTTTTCATCTTAAAAATTTATCTATACAAAAAGATAAATTTAACTATATTTTCTATTAAAAATTAAATAAAAATCTTCATTAATTCCTTTGCACTAGGAATTATACTTTTCTTATTTAAATATTTTAATTTCAATATGGTGGAAATTCCTCTTTCATCATAAAAGTTTATCTATACAGAAAGATAAATTAAACTAAAATCTTTCATAAATTATACATTATTTTAGCATTCCAATTTTATTCTCTAAATCATTAGAATACATGGATTGCCAATGTCTTGGGGATTACTCTTTTAACATAAAAATAAATTACCAAAAATTTCTCTTTTTTCTAATTTACTAATTATGCATAATCATAAAAATAAATTTCTTCATGATTACAATGAGAATCATTTAATTAATCTAGGATGATAATTTCTAGAATATGGTAGGAAGTCCTCTTTTCATATTATGAATGAAAATATTTTATGTGTTTATTTTACAGAAATTTTGCCATAGCTCCGCTACTACTATTACTGATAATTCTTAATTTAATTGAGAGAATGAAGTTTAATATTATTAATATGACTAGAATGACCACTAATTGGATCATTATCCAATTATAGATTGATTTCTCTATGAAATAAATATCATAAAAGCATTAAAAAGCCATTATTTTGGCCTTCAATTAGACAAGCATAAAAATTACTTTTGGATTAGAGAAATGCTTCATGAGAAGATTCATTTGGATTGAGAATAGGTCATAGGAATGACCTTTCTTTGGGGGGAGAGAGAGAGAAATGCTTAAAAACCATTAAAATTAAGCATAAATAGAAATTTATGTGTTTCTTTATTACAATACATTAAAGCATTTCAATACTATTCAAAAGCCATTCAAATTAAAGCTTCTCAAGCTTGAGAGGGGTTGAGAAGAAGAAACATTTAGAAATTATAGAAAAAAGACCATAATCCACTCTTTACCTCCTAAAACGCTTGATTCTTTAGTCACTGTAGAGGACCCCAACCAATCAATTGGTTTGGTATGTTGTAGGAGTCACCAAGGAAGATTAAAGAGAGAGAGAGAAGCTTCAATCTCTTCAATTTTATAGAGGTTTTTAGAGGATAATAGAAATTAAGCTTAGTTTAGAGTAATACCGGCAGAGTTTAGTTAACAAAGGAATAAGGGTTTATTTATAGGAGAGGGAGGCCACTATTTAAGTCCAACTGAGTTCTAAAATTTTCCAGCTTCAGTTTGGCTGAATTTGGACAAGTTTTTGACCAATTTGGCTCCCTTTTTTATTTGGTTTGATTTAGGAGAGAGGAGAGATAAAAATGTCCTATTATTTTTTAGTTTTAAACTCATCTAAGCATGTGAAATAGAAACCTCCTTGAAGGTATCCCTTTTCCTTACACATGTGTCAAAAATGAATGATTACTCCAAAATATCTCATTTTAATATTAATACACCATAATTTTTAACTAATAAACCTAGTACTTGGTCAACTCTTCATCTTATGTAGGCATTTACTCATTTTTGGATATTTTCTTTTATTCTTTGGATTTATCTTGTCTCAACACTTGGATTAATCTTATTGGTCCAATGGAACCAATAAGATTAATCTTACTCGGGAGACACATAAGACGATGGTAGTGGGCCATAGCCATGCCCTGATACAAACGTTCACTTACTGAAGGGAGCTATTATCTTCTCCTTAGGAATAAAGTAACTAAGGAGTCTGTAGACTTGGCATGAAAGTTTGAAATTCCGAGGCGTTGAATGATATAGAATGACACCACGTACCATTTTCAGCTTGAACAGAATCATTGCCAATGAGAGGTTCTACCTCACCATTGCACGCCGATCGCAAGAGGCCTGGACATACTGCCCTGCAAACCACTTATGCTGTCGTCTCCGTTGGGTCACGAAAATATAAATCCTCGAAATGGCGTGCGAGTCTTGCTCAGCTTGTTTGAGTTGAAGCAGAAGGATGAGATGCTTGAAGGCGAACCCAGTCATATCCTGAGACTGGGTGAGGTCGGGAATACCAAATAAATAGGGAACTTCCATCTATAGAAACAATTACTCTGATACCAGCTGTGAGGTCCCCGCTCACCTGCTCTAGGGCTCCTGCACGGCGGAAGTACCACCATCGGGGCCTCCCGTGCGCAGGGCGGGGGTCCTGCACACTTGGGGCCTCGCCCGCGGATTTCTGGGACAAGAGGCTAGCCCGGGGGGTGGTCCAGGGCCCAGAAGACTCCCCTCACCCGGAAGGCACGGGCGATTCCGCCAGGAAGTTGAAAAATCTTTTAACTAGGAGATTACTCTAACGAGTCAAGTCTTGACTAAATTAAACAGATCTGACCAACCCTGAAGTCACATTATCAGATCAAGAAGAGACTTGCACTTGGTCCATGGAATCACCGCTTTTCTCCTCATTTGTAAGGCACATCCGATGATCCCTTCCCACAAAACAAGTTCTTTTCAGGATTTAAACTGATTAACGTAATTAATCGTATCTAGTTGTTTCTCGAGAATCCTCCAATCTAGCCTAACCCCATCCAGCCCATGGGTTAGCCAACCACCCGACCACTAAATTGGTGATAAAGATTTGATTGGGTTTCTGCCCAGGTACCGAGGAAAAGAGTTCCGAGGCCCCCTAGCCGGCAATTCATAGAAAAATCAAATAGGCATACCACATACACACCCAATATGAAATTGCCATTTATAATAGATTTGACTGGCTTTAAGACAATCCTTGAATAAAATCATAATATTTCTCATCATCATTTTCCAAAATTCCAAGTCCATTATATTACAAAAATGCATCCTCTGAACTCTCCGTTGAAGACCAGCTGGCCAACCAACGAGATCTAGTATCAAATTTTTGTTTTCAAAAACCTTTCCTTTTTGTCCATTAGATATCTTCCTCGACATACGCCTGGGTGTGTCCTAGCAACCCGCGAGCCCGTGAATCTCCTCGTCAAAACCCTCTAGGATCTTCCTTAGGTGTCCTAGCACTTCACTCAGGGACCGCTTTGTCGGCCCTCGCCCATCGTACTACCGCAAGCGCACCATTTTAACCATACCGAGGCTGGTCAAGACCTCGGTAGGCTTCGCCATGCGCGACATCCCTTGTGATGACTCCTCGTCATCTGTTCCAACAAACCTCCTTTAGAAAAACATAAGCCAAATGCTTCCTCCGGCATTCTGGCGTAAAACAGTCCTTTGAATGAAAAACAGAGTTTTCAATGCAAGTGAGATTCCAATTTGAGATTGGTTCCAAAGACCCTTTTTCTAATAATTCCCGTTTCAATAATGAGGATCCTTGATCACTCATGAGAGGGTAATCTTTCCGTCATTTTATACATTTATCCAACTAGATTCTTGGTGAGATTGGTAAGGGAAAAACTAGATTAGTTCCAGTAGTCTATTCTTTGGATTTAGTAACTGGAATTGGTCACGAAGTTTTTGTCTGATTTAGTTCGAGAGAAGGACAATTAGGTTTACTGTCCGACCTCACGTAGTCTAACTAAATTCATTCAGTTTAGTTCTACCAGGATTCCTTTAAACTAAACATCTAGTTTTAGGTAAATATCCATTTAGTGATTTTTCCAATTCAATTATCCAAGATTTTCTTTTTCCCACATAAATTCTCAACCTTAATTCATTAGGTAGAATTATGATGGAAATTCATCTCTTGACATTAGAATTTAATTCAAATCCATCTTTTCTCAATTATCATGGAAATTCATCTTTTAACTAAAAATATGAGTACCTATTTTTTTAATAAACTTGAAATCCTTCTTTTTCTCATTTCAATGAGTGCAATCCAATTATCATGGGAATTCCTCTTTTCCCTAAATTAAATCTATTAAAATTCTTCTTAAAAATTTCATAAAAATAACCATTAATTTCTTTAAGCTAAAAATTCCACTTTTCTCATCTAAACATTTGAATTCCAATATAGTAGCAATTCCTCTTTTATCATTTAAACTTATCTATGCAAAAAGATAAATTTAATTAAATTTTTCTCTTAAAATTTAAATAAAAATCTCCATTAATTGCTTTGCACTAGGAATTACACTTTCTTCATTTAATTAATTGGATTCCAATATGGTGGGAATTCCTCTTTTTCATCTTAAAAATTTATCTATACAAAAAGATAAATTTAACTATATTTTCTATTAAAAATTAAATAAAAATCTTCATTAATTCCTTTGCACTAGGAATTATACTTTTCTTATTTAAATATTTGAATTTCAATATGGTGGAAATTCCTCTTTCATCATAAAAGTTTATCTATACAGAAAGATAAATTAAACTAAAATCTTTCATAAATTATACATTATTTTAGCATTCCAATTTTATTCTCTAAATCATTAGAATACATGGATTGCCAATGTCTTGGGGATTACTCTTTTAACATAAAAATAAATTACCAAAAATTTCTCTTTTTTCTAATTTACTAATTATGCATAATCATAAAAATAAATTTCTTCATGATTACAATGAGAATCATTTAATTAATCTAGGATGATAATTTCTAGAATATGGTAGGAAGTCCTCTTTTCATATTATGAATGAAAATATTTTATGTGTTTATTTTACAGAAATTTTGCCATAGCTCCGCTACTGCTATTACTGATAATTCTTAATTTAATTGAGAGAATGAAGTTTAATATTATTAATATGACTAGAATGACCACTAATTGGATCATTATCCAATTATAGATTGATTTCTCTATGAAATAAATATCATAAAAGCATTAAAAAGCCATTATTTTGGCCTTCAATTAGACAAGCATAAAAATTACTTTTGGATTAGAGAAATGCTTCATGAGAAGATTCATTTGGATTGAGAATAGGTCATAGGAATGACCTTTCTTTGGGGGGGGAGAGAGAGAGAAATGCTTAAAAACCATTAAAATTAAGCATAAATGAAAATTTATGTGTTTCTTTATTACAATACATTAAAGCATTTCAATACTATTCAAAAGCCATTCAAATTAAAGCTTCTCAAGCTTGAGAGGGGTTGAGAAGAAGAAACATTTAGAAATTATAGAAAAAAGACCATAATCCACTCTTTACCTCCTAAAACGCTTGATTCTTTAGTCACTGTAGAGGACCCCAACCAATCAATTGGTTTGGTATGTTGTAGGAGTCACCAAGGAAGATTAAAGAGAGAGAGAAGCTTCAATCTCTTCAATTTTATAGAGGTTTTTAGAGGATAATAGAAATTAAGCTTAGTTTAGAGTAATACCGGCAGAGTTTAGTTAACAAAGGAATAAGGGTTTATTTATAGGAGAGGGAGGCCACTATTTAAGTCCAACTGAGTTCTAAAATTTTCTTGCTTCAGTTTGGCTGAATTTGGACAAGTTTTGGACCAGTTTGGCTCCCTTTTTTATTTGGTTTGATTTAGGAGAGAGGAGAGATAAAAATGTCCTATTATTTTTTAGTTTTAAACTCATCTAAGCATGTGAAATAGAAACCTCCTTGAAGGTATCCCTTTTCCTTACACATGTGTCAAAAATGAATGATTACTCCAAAATATCTCATTTTAATATTAATACACCATAATTTTTAACTAACAAACCTAGTACTTGGTCAACTCTTCATCTTATGTGGGCATTTACTCATTTTTGGGTATTTTCTTTTATTCTTTGGATTTATCTTGTCTCAACACTTGGATTAATCTTATTGGTCCAATGAAACCAATAAGATTAATCTTACTCGGGAGACACATAAGACGACGGTAGTGGGCCATAGCCATGCCCTGATACAAACGTTCACTTACTGAAGGGAGCTATTATCTTCTCCTTAGGAATAAAGTAACTAAGGAGTCTGTAGACTTGGCATGAAAGTTTGAAATTCCGAGGCGTTGAATGATATAGAATGACACCACGTACCATTTTCAGCTTGAACAGAATCATTGCCAATGAGAGGTTCTACCTCACCATTGCACGCCGATCGCAAGAGGCATGGACATACTGCCCTGCAAACCACTTATGCTGTCGTCTCCGTTGGGTCACAAAAATATAAATCCTTGAAATGGCGTGCGAGTCTTGCTCAGCTTGTTTGAGTTGAAGCAGAGGGATGAGATGCTTGAAGGCGAACCCAGTCATATCCTGAGACTGGGTGAGGTCGGGAATACCAAATAAATAGGGAACTTCCATCTATAGAAACAATTACTCTGATACCAACTGTGAGGTCCCCGCTCACCTGCTCTAGGGCTCCTGCATGGCGGAAGTGGCATCGGGGCCTCCCGCGCAGGGCGGGGGTCCTGCACACTTGGGGCCTCGCCCGCGGATGTCTGGGACAAGAGGCTAGCCCGGGGGGTGGTCCACCAGGGCCCAGAAGACTCCCCTCACCCGGAAGGCACGGGCGATTCCGCCAGGAAGTTGAAAAATCTTTTAACTAGGAGATTACTCTAACGAGTCAAGTCTTGACTAAATTAAACGGATCTGACCAACCCTGAAGTCACATTATCAGATCAAGAAGAGACTTGCACTTGGTCCATGGAATCACCGCTTTTCTCCTCATTTGTAAGGCACATCCATGATCCCTTCCCACAAAACAAGGTCTTCTCAGGATTTAAACTGATTAACGTAATTAATCGTATCTAGTTGTTTCTCGGGAATCCTCCAATCTAGCCTAACCCCATCCAGCCCATGGGTTAGCCAACCACCCGACCACTAAATTGGTGATAAAGATTTGATTGGGTTTCTGCCCGGGTACCGAGGAAAAGAGTTCCAAGGCCCCCTAGCCGGCAATTCATAGAAAAATCAAATAGGCATACCACATACACACCCAATATGAAATTGCCATTTATAACAGATTTGACTGGCTTTAAGACAATCCTTGAATAAAATCATAATATTTCTCATCATCATTTTCCAAAATTCCAAGTCCATTATATTACAAAAATGCATCCTCTGAACTCTCCGTTGAAGACCAGCTGGCCAACCAACGAGATCTAGTATCAAATTTTTGTTTTCAAAAACCTTTCCTTTTTGTCCATCAGATATCTTCCTCGACATACGCCTGGGTGTGTCCTAGCAACCCGCGAGCCCGTGAATCTCCTCGTCAAAACCCTCTAGGATCTTCCTTAGGTGTCCTAGCACTTCACTCAGGGACCGCTTTGTCGGCCCACGCCCATCGTACTACCGCAAGCGCACCATTTTAACCATACCGAGGCTGGTCAAGACCTCGGTAGGCTTCGCCATGCGCGACATCCCTTGTGATGACTCCCCGTCATCTGTTCCAACAAACCTCCTTTAGAAAAACATAAGCCAAATGCTTCCTCCAGCATTCCGACGTAAAACAGTCCTTTGAATAAAAAACAGAGTTTTCAATGCAAGTGAGATTCCAATTTGAGATTGGTTCCAAAGACCCTTTTTCTAATAATTCCCGTTTCAATAATGAGGATCCTTGATCACTCATGAGAGGGTAATCTACCCGTCATTTTATACATTTATCCAACTAGATTCTTGGTGAGATTGGTAAGGGAAAAACTAGATTAGTTCCAGTAGTCTATTCTTTGGATTTAGTAACTGGAATTGGTCACGAAGTTTTTGTCTGATTTAGTTCGAGAGAAGGACAATTAGGTTTACTGTCCGACCTCACGTAGTCTAACTAAATTCATTCAGTTTAGTTCTACCAGGATTCCTTTAAACTAAACATCTAGTTTTAGGTAAATATCCATTTAGTGATTTTTCCAATTCAATTATCCAAGATTTTCTTTTTCCCACATAAATTCTCAACCTTAATTCATTAGGTAGAATTATGATGGAAATTCATCTCTTGACATTAGAATTTAATTCAAATCCATCTTTTCTCAATTATCATGGAAATTCATCTTTTAACTAAAAATATGAGTACCTATTTTTTTTAATAAACTTGAAATCCTTCTTTTTCTCATTTCAATGAGTGCAATCCAATTATCATGGGAATTCCTCTTTTCCCTAAATTAAATCTATTAAAATTCTTCTTAAAAATTTCATAAAAATAACCATTAATTTCTTTAAGCTAAAAATTCCACTTTTCTCATCTAAACATTTGAATTCCAATATAGTAGCAATTCCTCTTTTATCATTTAAACTTATCTATGCAAAAAGATAAATTTAATTAAATTTTTCTCTTAAAATTTAAATAAAAATCTCCATTAATTGCTTTGCACTAGGAATTACACTTTCTTCATTTAATTAATTGGATTCCAATATGGTGGGAATTCCTCTTTTTCATCTTAAAAATTTATCTATACAAAAAGATAAATTTAACTATATTTTCTATTAAAAATTAAATAAAAATCTTCATTAATTCCTTTGCACTAGGAATTATACTTTTCTTATTTAAATATTTGAATTTCAATATGGTGGAAATTCCTCTTTCATCATAAAAGTTTATCTATACAGAAAGATAAATTAAACTAAAATCTTTCATAAATTATACATTATTTTAGCATTCCAATTTTATTCTCTAAATCATTAGAATACATGGATTGCCAATGTCTTGGGGATTACTCTTTTAACATAAAAATAAATTACCAAAAATTTCTCTTTTTTCTAATTTACTAATTATGCATAATCATAAAAATAAATTTTTTCATGATTACAATGAGAATCATTTAATTAATCTAGGATGATAATTTCTAGAATATGGTAGGAAGTCCTCTTTTCATATTACGAATGAAAATATTTTATGTGTTTATTTTACAAAAATTTTACCATAGCTCCTCTACTGCTATTACTGATAATTCTTAATTTAATTGAGACAATGAAGTTTAATATTATTAATATGACTAGAATGACCACTAATTGGATCATTATCCAATTATAGATTGATTTCTCTATGAAATAAATACCATAAAAGCATTAAAAGCTATTATTTTGGCCTTCAATTAGACAAGCATAAAAATTACTTTTGGATTAGAGAAATGCTTCATGAGAAGATTCATTTGGATTGAGAATAGGTCATAGGAATGACCTTTCTTTGGGGGGAGAGAGAGAGAGAGAAATGCTTAAAAACCATTAAAATTAAGCATAAATAGAAATTTATGTGTTTCTTTATTACAATACATTAAAGCATTTCAATACTATTCAAAAGCCATTCAAATTAAAGCTTCTCAAGCTTGAGAGGGGTTGAGAAGAAGAAACATTTAGAAATTATAGAAAAAAGACCATAATCCACTCTTTACCTCCTAAAACGCTTGATTCTTTAGTCACTGTAGAGGACCCCAACCAATCAATTGGTTTGGTATGTTGTAGGAGTCACCAAGGAAGATTAAAGAGAGAGAGAAGCTTCAATCTCTTCAATTTTATAGAGGTTTTTAGAGGATAATAGAAATTAAGCTTAGTTTAGAGTAATACCGGCAGAGTTTAGTTAACAAAGGAATAAGGGTTTATTTATAGGAGAGGGAGGCCACTATTTAAGTCCAACTGAGTTCTAAAATTTTCCAGCTTCAGTTTGGCTGAATTTGGACAAGTTTTGGACCAGTTTGGCTCCCTTTTTGATTTGGTTTGATTTAGGAGAGAGGAGAGATAAAAATGTCCTATTATTTTTTAGTTTTAAACTCATCTAAGCATGTGAAATAGAAACCTCCTTGAAGGTCTCCCTTTTCCTTACACATGTGTCAAAAATGAATGATTACTCCAAAATATCTCATTTTAATATTAATACACCATAATTTTTAACTAATAAACCTAGTACTTGGTCAACTCTTCATCTTATGTGGGCATTTACTCATTTTTGGATATTTTCTTTTATTCTTTGGATTTATCTTGTCTCAACACTTGGATTAATCTTATTGGTCCAATGGAACCAATAAGATTAATCTTACTCGGGAGACACATAAGACGACGGTAGTGGGCCATAGCCATGCCCTGATACAAACGTTCACTTACTGAAGGGAGCTATTATCTTCTCCTTAGGAATAAAGTAACTAAGGAGTCTGTAGACTTGGCATGAAAGTTTGAAATTCCGAGGCGTTGAATGATATAGAATGACACCACGTACCATTTTCAGCTTGAACAGAATCATTGCCAATGAGAGGTTCTACCTCACCATTGCACGCCGATCGCAAGAGGCATGGACATACTGCCCTGCAAACCACTTATGCTGTCGTCTCCGTTGGGTCACGAAAATATAAATCCTCGAAATGGCGTGCGAGTCTTGCTCAGCTTGTTTGAGTTGAAGCAGAAGGATGAGATGCTTGAAGGCGAACCCAGTCATATCCTGAGACTGGGTGAGGTCGGGAATACCAAATAAATAGGGAACTTCCATCTATAGAAACAATTACTCTGATACCAACTGTGAGGTCCCCGCTCACCTGCTCTAGGGCTCCTGCATGGCGGAAGTACCACCATCGGGGCCTCCCGCGCAGGGCGGGGGTCCTGCACACTTGGGGCCTCGCCCGCGGATGTCTGGGACAAGAGGCTAGCCCGGGGGGTGGTCCACCAGGGCCCAGAAGACTCCCCTCACCCGGAAGGCACGGGCGATTCCGCCAGGAAGTTGAAAAATCTTTTAACTAGGAGATTACTCTAACGAGTCAAGTCTTGACTAAATTAAACGGATCTGACCAACCCTGAAGTCACATTATCAGATCAAGAAGAGACTTGCACTTGGTCCATGGAATCACCGCTTTTCTCCTCATTTGTAAGGCACATCCATGATCCCTTCCCACAAAACAAGGTCTTCTCAGGATTTAAACTGATTAACGTAATTAATCGTATCTAGTTGTTTCTCGGGAATCCTCCAATCTAGCCTAACCCCATCCAGCCCATGGGTTAGCCAACCACCCGACCACTAAATTGGTGATAAAGATTTGATTGGGTTTTTGCCCGGGTACCGAGGAAAAGAGTTCCGAGGCCCCCTAGCCGGCAATTCATAGAAAAATCAAATAGGCATACCACATACACACCCAATATGAAATTGCCATTTATAACAGATTTGACTGGCTTTAAGACAATCCTTGAATAAAATCATAATATTTCTCATCATCATTTTCCAAAATTCCAAGTCCATTATATTACAAAAATGCATCCTCTGAACTCTCCGTTGAAGACCAGCTGGCCAACCAACGAGATCTAGTATCAAATTTTTGTTTTCAAAAACCTTTCCTTTTTGTCCATCAGATATCTTCCTCGACATACGCCTGGGTGTGTCCTAGCAACCCGCGAGCCCGTGAATCTCCTCGTCAAAACCCTCTAGGATCTTCCTTAGGTGTCCTAGCACTTCACTCAAGGACCGCTTTGTCGGCCCTCGCCCATCGTACTACTGCAAGCGCACCATTTTAACCATACCGAGGCTGGTCAAGACCTCGGCAGGCTTCGCCATGCGCGACATCCCTTGTGATGACTCCCCGTCATCTGTTCCAACAAACCTCCTTTAGAAAAACATAAGCCAAATGCTTCCTCCAGCATTCCGGCGTAAAACAGTCCTTTGAATGAAAAACAGAGTTTTCAATGCAAGTGAGATTCCAATTTGAGATTGGTTCCAAAGACCCTTTTTCTAATAATTTCCGTTTCAATAATGAGGATCCTTGATCACTCATGAGAGGGTAATCTACCCGTCATTTTATACATTTATCCAACTAGATTCTTGGTGAGATTGGTAAGGGAAAAACTAGATTAGTTCCAGTAGTCTATTCTTTGGATTTAGTAACTGGAATTGGTCACGAAGTTTTTGTCTGACTTAGTTTGAGAGAAGGACAATTAGGTTTGCTGTCCGACCTCACGTAGTCTAACTAAATTCATTCAGTTTAGTTCTACCAGGATTCCTTTAAACTAAACATCTAGTTTTAGGTAAATATCCATTTAGTGATTTTTCCAATTCAATTATCCAAGATTTTCTTTTTCCCACATAAATTCTCAACCTTAATTCATTAGGTAGAATTATGATGGAAATTCATCTCTTGACATTAGAATTTAATTCAAATCCATCTTTTCTCAATTATCACGGAAATTCATCTTTTAACTAAAAATATGAGTACCTATTTTTTTTATATAAACTTGAAATCCTTCTTTTTCTCATTTCAATGAGTGCAATCCAATTATCATGGGAATTCCTCTTTTCCCTAAATTAAATCTATTAAAATTCTTCTTAAAATTTTCATAAAAATAACCATTAATTCCTTTAAGCTAAAAATTCCACTTTTCTCATCGAAACATTTGAAATCCAATATAGTAGGAATTCCTCTTTTATCATTTAAACTTATTTATGCAAAAAGATAAATTTAATTAAATTTTTCTCTTAAAATTTAAATAAAAATCTCCATTAATTACTTTGCACTAGGAATTACACTTTCTTCATTTAATTAATTGGATTCCAATATGGTGGGAATTCCTCTTTCATCCATAAAAATTTATCTATACAAAAAGATAAATTTAACTATATTTTCTATTAAAAATGAAATAAAAAGCTTCATTAATTCCTTTGCACTAGGAATTATACTTTCTTTATTTAAATATTTGAATTTCAATGTGGTGGGAATTCCTCTTTCATCATAAAAGTTTATCTATACAGAAAGATAAATTAAACTAAAATCTTTCATAAATTATACATTATTTTAGCATTCCAATTTTGTTCTCTAAATCATTAGAATACATGGATTTCCAATGTCTTGGGGATTACTCTTTTAACATAAAAATAAATTACCAAAAACTCCTATTTTTTCTAATTTACTAATTATGCATAATCATAAAAATAAATTTCTTCATGATTACAATGAGAATCATTTAATTAATCTAGGATGATAATTCCTAGAATATGGCAGGAAGTCCTCTTTTCATATTATGAATGAAAATATTTTATGTGTTTATTTTACAAAAAAATTACCATAGCTCCGCTGCTATTACTGATAATTTTCAATTTAATTGAGAGAATGAAGTTTAATATTATTAATATGATTAGAATGACCACTAATTGGATCATTATCCAATTATAGATTGATTTCTCTATGAAATAAATATCCTAAAAGCATTAAAAAGCCATTATTTTGGCCTCCAATTAGACAAGCATAAAAAATACTTTTGGATTAGAGAAATACTTCATGAGAAGCTTTATTTGGATTGAGAATTGGTCATAGGAATGACCTTTCTTTGGGGGGAGAGAGAGAAATGCTTAAAAACCATTAAAATTAAGCATAAATAAAAATTTATGTGTTTCTTTATTACAATACATTAAAGCATTTCAATACTATTCAAAACCCATTCAAATTAAAGCTTCTCAAGCTTGAGAGGGGTTGAGAAGAAAGAAACATTTAGAAATCATAGAAAAAAGACCATAATCCACTCTTTACCTCCTAAAATGCGTGATTCTTTAGTCACTGTGTAGAGGCCCCCAACCAATCAATTGGTTTGGTATGTCGTAGGAGTCACCAAGGAAGATTGAAGAGAGAGAGAAGCTCCAATCTCTTCAATTTTGTAGACGTTTTTAGTGGATAATAGAAATTAAGCTTAGTTTAGAGTAATACCGGCATAGTTTAGTTCACAAAGGAATGAGGGTTTATTTATAGGAGAGGGAGGCCCCTAACTGAGTCCAACTGAGTTCTAGAATTTTCCAGCTTCAATTTGGCTGAATTTGGATAAGTTTTGGACCAATTTGGCTCCCTTTTTGATTTGGTTTGATTTAGGAGAGAGGAGAGATAAAAATATCCTATTATTTTTTAGTTTTAAACTCATCCAAGCATGTGAAATAGGAACCTCCTTGAAGGTCTCCCTTTTCCTTACACATGTGTAAAAATGAATGATTACTCCAAAATATCTCATTTTAATATTAATACACCATAATTTTTAACTAACAAACCTAGTACTTGGTCAACTCTTCATCTTATGTGGACATTTACTCATTTTTGGGTATTTTCTTTTATTCTTTGGATTTATCTTGTCCCAACACTTGTATTAATCTTATTGGTCCATAGGAACCAATAAGATTAATCTTACTCGGGAGACACATAAGACGACGGTACTGGGCCATAGCCATGCCCTGATACAAACGTTCACTTACTGACAAGGGAGCTATTATCTTCTCCTTAGGAATAAAGCAACTAAGGAGTCTGTAGACTTGGCATGAAAGTCTGAAATTCCGAGGCGTTGAATGATATAGAATGACACCACGCACCATTTTCAGCTTTAACAGAATCATTGCCAATGAGAGGTTCTACCTCACCATTGCACGCCGATCGCAAGAGGCATGGACATACTGCCCTGCAAACCACTTATGCTGTCGTCTCGCTGGGTCATGAAAATATAAATCCTCAAAATGGCGTGCGAGTCTTGCTCGGCTTGTTCGAGTTGAAGCGGAAGGATGAGATGCTTGAAGGCGAACGCAGTCATATCCTGAGACTGGGTGAGGTCAAGAATACCAAATAAATAGGGAACTTCCATCTATAAAAATAATTACTCTGATACCAGCTGTGAGGTCCCCGCTCGCCTGCTCCGAGGCTCCTGCCGCCACGGCGGGGCTGAAGTGGCGTCGGCCTCCCGCACAGGGCGCGGGGGTCCTGCACACTTGGGGCCTCGCCCGCGGATGTTTGGGACGAGAGGCTAGCCCGGGGGGCGGTTCGCCGGGCCCGAAAGACTCCCCTCACCTAGAAGGCACGGGCGATTCCGCCAGGAAGTTGACAAATCTTTTAACTAGGAGATTACTCTAACGAGTCAAGCCTTGACTAAATTAAACTGATCTGACCAAGCCTGAAGTCACATTATGAGATCAAGAAGAGACTTGCACTTGGTCCATGGAATCAACGCTTTTCTCCTCATTTGTAAGGCACATCCGATGATCCCTTCCCACAAAACAAGGTCTTCTCAGGATTTAAACTGATTAACGTAATTAATCGTATCCAGTTGTTTCTCAGGAATCCTCCGATCCAGCCTAACCCCATCCAGCCCATGGGTGAGCCAACCACCCGACCACTGAATTGGTGGGATTCCTTTATAAAGATTTGATTGGGTTTTTGCCCGAGTACCGAGGAAAAGAGTTCCCAGGCCCCCTAGCCGGCGATTCATACAAAAATCAAATAGGCATACCACATACACACCCAATATGAAATTGCCATTTATAACAGATTTGACTGGCTTTAAGACAATCCTTGAATAAAATCATAATATTTCCAATCATCATTTTCCAAAATTCCAAGTCCAAACAAAAATGCATCCTCTAAACTCTCCATTGAAGACCAACTGGCCAACCAACGAGATCTAGTATCAAATTTTTGTTTTCAAAAACCTTTCCTTTTTGTCCATCAGATATGTTCCTCGACATACGCCTGGGTGTCCTAGCAACCGCGAGCCCGTGCATCTCCTGGTCAAAACCCTCTAGGATCCTCCTTAGGTGTCCTAGAACTTCACTCAGGGACCGCTTCGTTGGCCCTCGCCCATCGTACTACCGGAAGCGCACCATTTTAACCATACCGAGGTTGGTCAAGACCTCGGTAGGCTTTGCCGTGGGCGACATCCCTTGACGACTCTATTCCAATGAACCTCCTTTAGAAAAACATAAGCCAAATGCTTCCTCCGGCATTCTGGTGTAAAATAGTTCTTTGAATAAAAAATAGAGTTTTCAATGCAAGTGTTTCTTTATTACAATACATTAAAGCATTTCAATCTTATTCAAAAGGCATTCAAATTAAAGCTTCTTAAGCTTGAGAGGGGTTGAAGAAAGAAACATTTAGAAATTATAGAAAAAAGACCATAATCCACTCTTTACCTCCTAAAATGCTTGATTCTTTAGTCACTGTAAAGGCCCCCAACCAATCAATTGATTTGGTATGTCATAGGAGTCACCAAGGAAGATTGAAGAGAGAGACAAGCTCCAATCTCTTCAATTTTATAGAGGATTTTAGAGGATAATAGAAATCAAGCTTAGTTTAGAGTAATACCGGCATAGTTTATTTCACAAAGGAATGAGGGTTTATTTATAGGAGAGAGAGGCCACTAATGGAGTCCAACTGAGTTCTAGAATTTTCTAGCTTCAATTTGGCTGAATTTGGACAAGTTTTGGACCAGTTTGGCTCCCTTTTTTATTTGGTTTGATTTAGGAGAGAGGAGAGATAAAAATATCCTATTATTTTTTAGTTTTAAACTCATCCAAGCATGTGAAATAGGAACCTCCTTGAAGGTCTCCCTTTTCCTTACACGTGTCAAAAATGAATGATTACTCCAAAATATCTCATTTTAATATTAATACACCATAATTTTTAACTAATAAACGTAGTACTTGGTCAACTGTTCATCTTATGTGGGCATTTACTCATTTTTGGGTATTTTCTTTTATTCTTTGGATTTATCTTGTCCCAACACTTGGATTAATCTTATTGGTCCATAGGAACCAATAAGATTAATCTTACTCGAGAGACACATAAGACGACGGTAGTGGGCCATAGCCATGCCCTGATACAAACATTCACTTACTATGACAAGGGAGCTATTATCTTCTCCTTATGAATAAACCAACTAAGGAGTCTGTAGACTTGGCATGAAAGTCTGAAATTTCGAGGCGTTGAATGATATAGAATGACACCACGCACTATTTTCAGCTTTAACAGAATCATTGCCAATGAGAGATTCTACCTCAGCATTGCACGCCGATCGCAAGAGGCATGGACATACTGCCCTGCAAACCACTTATGTTGTCGTCTCCGCTGGGTCACGAAAATATAAATCCTCGAAATGGCGTGCGAGTCTTGCTCGGCTTGCTCGAGTTGAAGCGGAAGAGATGAGATGCTTGAAGGCGAATGCAGTCATATCTTGAGACTGGGTGAGGTCGAGAATACCAGATAAATAGGGAACTTCCATCTATAAAAACATTTACTCTGATACTAGCTGTGAGGTCCCCGCTCGCCCGCTTCGGGGCTCCTGTCACGGTGGCAGAAGTGGCGTCGGCCTCCCGCGCAGGGCGGGGGTCGTGCACACTTGGGGCCTCGCCCGGATGTCTGGGACGAGAGGCTAGCCTATGGGGTAGTCCAGGGCCCGGAAGACTCCCCTCACCCGGAAGGCACGGGCGATTCCGCCAGGAAGTTGAAAAATCTTTTAACTAGGAGATTACTCTAACGAGTCAAGTCTTGACTAAATTAAACTGATCTGACCAAGCCTGAAGTCACATTATCAGATCAAGAAGAAACTTGCACTTGGTCCATGGAATCACCGCTTTTTTCCTCATTTGTGAGGCACAGCCGATGATCCCTTCCCACAAAACAAGGTATTCTCAGGATTTAAACTGATTAACGTAATTAATCGTATCTAGTTGTTTCTCAGGAATCCTCCCATCCAGCCCATGAGTGAGCCAACCACCCGACCACTGAATTGGTGGGATTCCTTTATAAAGATTTGATTGGGTTTTTGCCCGGGTAACGAGGAAAAGAGTTCCCAGGTCCCCTAGCCGACGATTCATACAAAAATCAAATAGGCATACCACATACACACCAAATATGAAATTGCCATTTATAACAGATCTGATTGGCTTTAAGACAATCCTTGAATAAAATCATAATATTTTTGATCATCATTTTTCAAAATTCCAAGTCCATTGTATTACAAAAATGCATCCTCTGAACTCTCCGTTGAAGACCAGCTGGCCAACCAACGAGATCTAGTATCAAATTTTTGTTTTCAAAAACCTTTCCTTTTTGTCCATTAGATAACTTCCTCGACATACGCCTGGGTGTCCTAGCAACCGCGAGTCCATGCATCTCCTGGTCAAAACCCTCTAGGATCCTCCTTAGGTGTCCTAGCACTTCACTCAGGGACCGCTTCGTCGGCCCTCGCCCATCATACTACCGCAAGCACACCATTTTAACCGTACCGAGGCTGGTCAAGACCTCGGTAGGCTTTGCCATGGGCGACATCCCTTGACGACTCCCCGCCATCTGTTCCAACAAACCTCCTTTAGAAAAACATAAGCCAAATGCTTTCTCCAGCATTCTGGCATAAAACAATCCTTTGAATAAAAAACAAAGTTTTCAATGTAAGTGAGATTCCAGTTTGAGATTGGTTCCAAAGACCCTTTTTCAAATCATTCCCAGTTTCAATAATGAGGATCCTTGATCACTCATGAGGGTAATCTACCCATCATTTTATTCATTTATCCAACTAGATTCTTGGTGAGATTGGTCACGGAAAAACTAGATTAGTTCCAGTAGTCTATTCTTTGGATTTAGTAACTAGAATTGGTCACGAAGTTTTTGTCTGATTTAGTTCGAGAGAAGGACAATTAGGTTTACTGTCCAACCTCACGTAGTCTAACTAAATTCATTCAGTTTAGTTCTACCAGGATTCCTTTAAACTAAAGATCTAGTTTTAGGTTAATATCCATTTAGTGATTTTTCCAATTCAATTATCCAAGATTTTCTTTTTCCCACATAAATTCTCAATCTTAATTCATTCTTTAGTGATTTTTCCAATTCAATTATCCAAGATTTTCTTTTTCCCACATAAATTCTCAACCTTAATTCATTAGGTAGAATTATGATGGAAATTCATCTCTTGACATTAGAATTTAATTCAAATCCATCTTTTCTCAATTATCATGGAAATTCATCTTTTAACTAAAAATATGAGTACCTATTTTTTTTAATAAACTTGGAATCCTTCTTTTTCTCATTTCAATGAGTGCAATCCAATTATCATGGGAATTCCTCTTTTCCCTAAATTAAATCTATTAAAATTCTTCTTAAAAATTTCATAAAAATAACCATTTATTCCTTTAAGCTAAAAATTCCACTTTTCTCATCTAAACATTTGAAATCCAATATAGTAGGAATTCCTCTTTTATCATTTAAACTTATCTATGCAAAAAGATAAATTTAATTAAATTTTTCTCTTAAAATTTAAATAAAAATCTCCATTAATTACTTTGCACTAGGAATTACACTTTCTTCATTTAATTAATTGGATTCCAATATGGTGGAAATTCCTCTTTCATCATAAAAATTTATCTATATAAAAAGATATGTTTAACTATATTTTCTATTAAATTTTTAATAAAAATCTTCATTAATTTCTTTGCACTAGGAATTATCCTTTCCTTATTTAAATATTTGAATTTCAATGTGGTGGGAATTCCTCTTTCATCATAAAAGTTTATCTATACAGAAAGATAAATTAAACTAAAATCTTTCATAAATTATACATTATTTTAGCATTCCAATTTTGTTCTCTAAATCATTAGAATACATGGATTTCCAATGTCTTGTGGATTACTCTTTTAACATAAAAATAAATTACCAAAAATTCCTCTTTTTCTCAATTTACTAATTATGCATAATCATAAAAATAAATTTCTTCATGATTACAATGAGAATCATTCAATTAATCTAGGATGATAATTCCTAGAATATGGTAGGAAGTCCTCTTTTCATATTATGAATGAAAATGTTTTATGTGTTTATTTTACAGAACTTTTACCATAGCTCCGTTGCTATTACTGATAATTCTCAATTTAATTGAGAGAATGAAGTTTAATATTATTAATATGATTAGAATGACCACTAATTGGATCATTATCCAATTATAGATTGATTTCTCTATGAAATAAATATCATAAAAGCATTAAAAAGCTATTATTTTGGCCTCCAATTAGACAAGCATAAAAATTACTTTTGGATTAGAGAAATGCTTCATGAGAAGCTTCATTTGGATTGAGAATAGGTCATAGGAATGACCTTTCTTTGGGGGGGAGAGAGAAATGCTTAAAAACCATTAAAATTAAGCATAAATGAAAATTTATGTGTTTCTTTATTACAATACATTAAATTATTTCGATACTATTCAAAAGCCATTCAAATTAAAGCTTCTCAAGCTTGAGAGGGGTTGAGAAGAAAGAAACATTTAGAAATTATAGAAAAAAGACCATAATCCACTCTTTACCTCCTAAAATGCTTGATTCTTTAGTCACTGTGTAGAGGCCCCCAACCAATCAATTCGTTTGGTATGTCGTAGGAGTCACCAAGGAAGATTGAAGAGAGAGAGAAGCTCCAATCTCTTCAATTTTGTAGAGGTTTTTAGAATTTAATAGAAATTAAGCTTATTTTAGAGTAATACCGGCATAGTTTAGTTCACATATAATAATACAAAGGAATGAGGGTTTATTTATAGGAGAGGGAGGCCACTAACTAAGTCCAACTGAGTTCTGGAATTTTTCAGCTTCAGTTTGACTGAATGGACAAGTTTTGGACCAGTTTGGCTCCCTTTTTTATTTGGTTTGATTTAGGAGAGAGAAGAGATAAAAATATCCTATTATTTTTGAGTTTTAAACTCATCCAAGCATGTGAAATAGGAACCTCTTTGAAGGTCTCCCTTTTCCTTACACGTGTCAAAAACGAATGATTACTCCAAAATATCTCATTTTAATATTAATACACCATAATTTTTAACTAATAAACCTAGTACCTGGTCAACTCTTCATCTTATGTGGGCATTTACTCATTTTTGGGTATTTTCTTTTATTCTTTGGATTTATCTTGTCCCAATACTTGGATTAACCTTATTGGTCCATAGGAACCTTAATTGGACCATAATCAAAAAAAATTCAAAAATCTGGACCCTTAGGCTAAGGTCTTCTTAATCAATTTTAATTAATTTCAATTGCACCTTGGAAAATCTATTTTGATTTTTTGTTTTAGAGAAACATTTTTTTGATATTTGAAGAGTTTATTTATCCAAAAATATCCCAATTTTAATTTACCACTCTCTAGAATTTTTAATCTCACTAGGCAAAACAAGGAAAAATGATATTTTCTTGTATTCAGAAACATAGAATGATTACAAGGGATTGAAGTAGAGGCTTATTTGATATTTAGGCTCTGAGGAGAAATCTTACAAAAACAAAATCTTTTATTATTCTGAAAAGGGGATTGATTACAGGGGAGAAGAAACTGGACATCTTGAGGGGCTGGAGAGGAATCTTACATCCTCTCCCACTTGAAAAATGTGAGATGTCCTCATCTCGCAAACTGGGGGTAATCTCGCATCAGTTCGGCTTGTTTCTCCCAGGTGGCATCTTCAAAAGGATAGAACTTCCATTTAGAAGTTGAGAGTTCATCATTAAGCACATGATTCAAACTTGGTACATACTTCTTAAGTAGGCTGACATGAAACACATTATGTACTTTGAGATGAGGAGGCAAGAGAAGTTCATAGGCTAAGTCACCTACTTTCTTTGTAATCAAATATGGCCCACAGTATCTGGCGACGGATAACTTCTTGTACTTCCCAAGAGATAGAGAACTTCTTTTGGGGCGTACTCGAATAAAGACCATATCTGCTTCTTTGATTTTTCTGCCTGACCTCTTCTTATCTACATATTGCTTTTGTCTATCCTGGGCAGCTTTTATATCCTTACGGATTGACTGCATCTGTTGCTCCATGTCGTCAAGCATCTGTGTGGACATCTCGACCCTAATCAATGGGTTGGACAAAGTTAATGGTGTTATGCAATCTTGTCCATACAGGGCTTTGAAAGGGCTCATCCCGATACTTCGGTGATAAGAAGCATTGTAGGCAAATTCGACTAGGTGCAGATAGCTTAGCCACTTCTTGGGTTCTCTGCTAGCATGACCGAAGTATATCTTTGATTACTTGGTTCAACCTTTCTATTTGACCATCGGTCTCGGGGTGGTAAGCTGTGCTGAGATCCAAGAAAGTTCCTACTACTTCAAAGAATGTAGTCCAGAATCTTGACATGAATTTGGGATCTCGATCACTTACTATTCTCCTGGCGGCTTGGCCATGCAATCTGAAGATTTCCTTAAAAAACACTCTGGCCACATCCATTGCAGTGTAGGTTTCTTTTACTGGAATCAGATGGGTAACTTTGGTTAGTCTGTCAACTACCACGAAGATGGAGTTGTAACCTCATTATTGCAGTGAATGTAGTCTAGTAATAAAATCCATATTGATACATTCCCACTTCATATGGGGGATGTCTAATGGATGTATCTTCCCAGGAATTTTTACTCTGCTTTGACTTTCTGACATATCAAGCATTGACGTACATGATTAAGTACATCCTTTTTTAGTCCAGGCCAAAAAAAGCTTTTCTTTACAGACATGTAGGTCTTGATGAAACCTAGATGTCCTGCTATAAGGCTATCATGGGCTTCATTCATAATTTGACCCTTAGTTCCCTCATCATTGGGAATACATAGCCTGTTATTATAATACATAGTTCCTTCTTCATCCAGGTTGTACCTTTGAGTTCGGTTTAACTCTTGAGGAGTTTTTCTCTCCTACATAAGTAGGTTAGCAATAGGGCCAAAGAATCTATCCTGCATGATCTTCTCTCTTTCTTCATTAATCAATGGATTTGACACCACTATGATTGCAAGCAAGGAGGCTTTTCTACTAAGGTCATCTACTATCACATTTTCTTTGCCTGGGCGGTACTTGATTTCAAAATCAAATTTATGCACGGTCTGCATCCACCTTCATTGGCGCATGTTGAGATCCTTTTGAGTGAAGATCCACTTTAAGCTCTAATGATCTGTCATCAAAGTGAATCTTTGACCTAGTAGGTAATGTCTCCACATCTTCAGGGCATAGACTACTAAAAGTAGCTCCAGGTCATGGACAGCATAATTTCTCTCATGCATTCTCAGTTTTCGGGATTCATAGGCTACTGCATGACCTTCCTACATGAGCGCACCTCCCAGGGAAAAACCACTGGCATCAGTTTACTACCTCAAAGGGTAAAGAGAAATTTGGCAACTTCATAACGGGATTGGTTACTAAGGCAGTCTTCAGCATATCAAAAGCGCTCTGACAACAAATTCCTTTATGCATCTTTCTATGCATAGAAGTCAAAATAAGAATAACACTTTTATAATTTAAAAAAATTCCTTTATGCATCTTTTTATGCATAAATATCAAATTTAATAAAAATAACACTTTTTTAATTAAAAAATTCCATTATGCATCTTTCTATGCATAAAAATTAAATTTAATAAGAATAACACTTTTATAATAAAAAACTTACATTATGCATCTTTCTATGCATAGAAATCAATTTTAATAATTAATATCAACAGGTGAATATGTACATGGAGTAATTAGAATATTTCTTTTAGATGCAAAAATAGTAGGAAAACAAACTTTCTTTTCCATAAAATTTTGGAAAATTTTGCCTAACCTCCTTTGTATGGCTGACCATTTCTCATTTTTATCATTCTTTATTTAACTTAAGTTAACCCAAATTAGATTTATAGAACTCTAATCTACGTAATCTTCTAAATTCAAGAGAGTAAACAATAAGAAGAGTTTAACTAATCCCTTAGTTAATCTTTCTAGGATTGAGAAAGATTGGAATGTAAAGAAGAGAAGGGGGTGGTCTTTTTATCAAAGGCATAGCATTTGAATTTAATTCAAACATTTGCAAAACATAAAATTTAAGAAAACCATAGATTTTTCATTAAACAAGTAAGAAAATTAGCTTACATGGAGCTTGTAAGCTCTCCTTTGGCTTGAGGGATTGAGGGTTCTACTCTTGTTTGAAGCAAGAGTGGCCACCAATTCACTTTGGAGAGGATTAGGCCAAAAACAATTGAATTATTAAAAAGTTCAATGTAGATGGCTCAGGGTGGCAAGAGTAGAGTAACACTGCATAAACACCATTAAGCTTTTACAAAGGGGGAGGCTTCTATTTATAGGAAAAAGTGAGCCTCTAACCAAGCAAACTGATTCTAGAATTTTCCAGATCAGTTTGGTCGATTTTTGACCATTTTTGGGTCAGTTCAGCTTACTTTTTGGATCTAGTTTTGAAATAGGAGAGAGGAGAGATGAAAATATCTCATTTTTTTGATTAAAAATTGGGAGTAATGATGAGAAAAAGGTGCCTACTTCATGAGGGGAGATCCCCACTCTGAGGTGTCAAAATTTAATTTTTTTATTCTTTTCTTTTGTCCTTAGTCCACCACTCTTCATCTTATGTGAGCATTTACTCATTTTTGGGGGGTTTTCTTTTATTCTTCAATTTATCTCCTCCCTACACTTGGATTAATCTTATTGGTCCATAGGAACCTTAATCCAAAATTCTCAAAAAATCTTGACCCTTAGGCTAAGATCTTTTGTGCACATTATAATTTATTTCTAATGCACCTTAGAAATTTCTTTTTAAACTTCTGTTCTGGGGGAATTTATTTTAATAAGAAGGGATATTTTTCCATCCACAGATATCTAAAAACTAAATTACCTCTCTCTAGAACATTTTCTGTCTCTAGGCCAAAACAAGTAGAAACAAGATCTTTTATTATTCTGAAAAGGGGATTGATTTTACAGAGGAAGAAACTGGACATCTTGAGGGGCTGGGGAGGAATCTTACATCCTCTCCCATCTTGCAAATTGGAGATAATCGGCTTCTTTCTCCCAGGTGGCGTCTTCAAAAGGATAGAACTTCCATTTGACTAATAATTCTCTCAGAATTCTGTTCCTAATGTGAGAAATTTCTCTCGAACATCAAGGATTTCTTTAGGTTGGAGTTCCATCCGCCCTTGGGTTGAAGAAGTTAAGAGTTCATCATTAAGCACATGATTCGAGCTCGGTACATACTTCTTAAGTAGGCTGACATGAAATACATTATGTACTTTGAGATGAGGAGGCAGAAGAAGTTCATAGGCTAAGCCACCTACTTTCTTTGTAATTAGATATCGCCCACATTATCTGGGGGATAACTTCTTGTACTTCCCAAGAGATAGAGAACTTCTTTTGGGGTATACTCGAATGAAGACCATATCTGCTTCTTCGAATTTTCTACCTGACCTCTTCTTATCTACATACTGCTTCTGTCTATCCTGGGCAGCTTTGATATCCTTACGGATTGACTGCATCTGCTACTCCATGTCGTCAAGAATCTGCTGCTCCATGTCCTCAAGCATCTATCTGGACATCTCGACCCTAATCAATGGGTTGGACCAAGTTAATGGTGTTAGGCAGTCTTGTCCATACAGGGCTTTGAAAGGGCTCATCCCGATACTTCAGTGATAAGAAGCATTGTAGGCAAATTCGACTAGGTGCAAATAGCTTAGCCACTTCTTGGGTTCCGTGCCACAGCATGACCAAAGTATATCTTCGATTACTTGGTTCACCCTTTCTATTTGACCATCGGTCTTGGGGTGGTAAGTTGTGCTGAGATCCAAGAAAGTTCCTACTGCTTCAAAGAATGCAATCCAAAATCTTGACGTGAATTTGGGATCTCCTAGGTGGTAGGCCATGCAATGTAGATGGCTCAAGGTGACAGGAGTAGAGTAACAGTGCATAGACACCATTTAGCTTTTACAAAGGGGAGAGGCTTCTATTTATAGAAAAAAGTGAGCCTCTAACCAAGCAAACTAATTCTAGAATTTTCCAGATCAGTTTGGTCAATTTTTGACCATATTTGGGTCAGTTCAGCTTACTTTTTGGATCTAGTTTTGAAATAGGAGAGAGTTTCTATGCATAGAAATCAAATTTGATAAGAATAACACTTTTATGATTAAAAAATTTCCATTATGCATCTTTCTATGCATAGAAATCAATTTTAATAATTAATATCAATGATATCCATGCATATTAATAGGTGAATATGTACATGGAGTAATTAGAATATTTCTTTTAGATGCAAAAATGGTGAGAATTACTCTCTTGGAATAACATAAAAACAAACTTTCTTTTCCATAAAATTTTGGAAAATTTTGCCATAACCTCCTTTGTATGGCTGATCATTTCTCATTTTTATCATTCTTTATTTAACTTAAACTAACCCAAATTAGATTTATAGAACTCTAATCTACACAATTTTCTAAATTCAAGAGAGTAAACAATAAGAAGAGTTTAATTAATCCCTTAGTTAATCTTTCTAGGATTGAGAAAGGTTGGAATGTAAAGAAGAGAAGGGGGTGGCCTTTTTATCAAAGGCATAGCATTTGAATTTAATTCAAACATTTGCAAAACATAAAATTTAAGAAAACCATAGATTTTTCATTAAACAAGTAAGAAAATTAGCTTACATGGAGCTTGTAAGCTCTCCTTTGGGGGATTGAGGGTTCTACTCTTGTTTGAAGCAAGAGAGGCCACCAATTCACTTTGGAGAGGATTTGGCCAAAAACAATTGAATCATTAAAAAATTCAATGTAGATGGCTCAGGGGGGGTAGGAGTAGAGTAACAGTGCATAAACACCATTAAGCTTTTACAAAGGGGGAGGCTTCTATTTATAGGAAAAAGTGAGCCTCTAACCAAGAAAACTGGTTCTAGAATTTTCCAGATCAGTTTGGTCGATTTTTTACCATTTTTGGGTCAGTTCAGCTTACTTTTTGGATCTAGTTTTGAAATAGGAGAGAAGAGAGATAAAAATATCTCATTTTTTTATTAAAACTTGGGGGTAATGATGCCTACTTCATGAGGGGAGATCCCCACTCTGAGGTGTCAAAATTCAGTTTTTTAATTCTTTTCTTTGGTCCTTAGTCCACTCTTCATCTTATGTGAGCATTTTTGGGGGGGTTTTCTTTTATTCTTCAATTTATCTCCTCCCTACATTTGGATTAATCTTATTGGTCCATAGGAACCTTAATCCAAAATTCTCTGAAAATCTTGACCCTTAGGCTAAGGCCTTTTTTTATGCACATTATAATTTATTTCTAATGCATCTTAGGAATTTCTTTTTAAACTTCTGTTTTGGGAGAATTTATTTTAATAAGAATGGATATTTTTCTATCTAAAGATATCCAAAAACTGAATTATCTCTCTCTAGAATATTTTCTCTCTCTAGGCCAAAACAGGTAGAAACAAGATCTTTTATTATTCTAAAAAAGGGATTGATTACAGGGAAAGAAACTGGACATCTTGAGGGGCTGGAGAGGAATCTTACAGCTCTCCATTATCTATCTTATTAAGCATTCTATACATAGAGCTGAGGTTTAGGCTTAACATAAACTAATTTATTTCATTCACTTATGCATTAGGAGTAGGGTTTAGGATACTCACCTCTTGTTCCTCTTATTCTCCTTACTTGCTAATGTGTTAATGAGAGCTAACTTTTTTATTTATTATGTTTCTTTTTTGTAATTTTATTCAATTGAACAAGGATTTAGGCCAATCCTCTACGGTATCTCATTAAAGAGGTAAGCCCTCTTTTTTCTTTTTTTTTAATGCTTCTTCTCTTTGTGTTTTTGCACCCTTGGGTGCCAAGGATTAGGGTTAGGTCAATAGACTATGCAATAAGCCTTATATGCGCACAAGCCTATTGCTATAGGCTATGCATAAGCCCTTATGCAATAGGCTGTGCATAAGCCTATTGCAATAGGCTATGCATATGCCTTATGAAATAGGCTATGCATAAACCCTTATGCAATAGGCTTGTGCATAAGTTTTATGCAATAGCCTATGCATAAGCCCTTATGCAATAGGTTTATGCCCTTATGCAATAGGTTTATGCCTAAGCCTTATGCAATAGGCTATTGCATAATGATTATGCTATAGGTTTATACATAAGCCTTATGCATAGGCTATGCATAGAGGCCTTATGCATAGGCTATGTATAGGGGCCTTATGCAATGTGCCATGCATAAGCCCTTATGCAATAGGTTTTTGCATAGCCTTGTGCATAAGGCTTATGCAATAAGGCCTATGCATAATCCCTTATGCAATAGGCTTATGCAATAGGCTATGCATAGGGGCCTTATGCAATAAGCCCTTATGCAATAGGCTTATTGCATAAGGGGCCTTATGCAATAAGCCCTTATGCATAAGCCTTATGCATAGCCTTATGCATAAGCCTTATGCATAGGCTTATGCATAGGCTTATGCATAAGACTATTGCACGAGCCTTATGCAATAGCCTTATGCATAATGCCTATTGCATAATATGTTAAAATGCGCTACTTTTTTATTTATTATGATATTTTTTTGTTTTATAACTGCATAAGGTCTATTCAACAAAACAACCACCAAGGGTTTAGGCCACGGGGCAGCTCATACGGATCCGAGGTAAGCCCTCTTTTTCCATTCTTTGTTTATGCTTTTTCTCTTCAAGTTTTTGCACCCTTGGGTCACGAGGATTAGGGTTAGGTCAATAATCTATGCAACACAATGCATAGTCTAAGCATACGGCTATGCATAAGCTATGCATAGGGCTATGCATAAGCACTGTGCATAGGCTATGCATAAGCACTATGCATAGGCTATGCATAGTATGCATGCATAGCCCCTATGCATAGCCTTTATGTAACAGCCTATTATGCATAGCCTATGCATAGGGGCCATAGCCTATGCATACGCACTATGTATAGGCTATGCATAGGGTATGCATAAGCACTATGCATAGGCTATGCACTATAAATAAGCACTATGCATAGGCTTTATGTAATAGCCTATGCATACGCACTATGCATTGACTGTGCATAGGGGCCATAGCCTATGCATACGCACTATGTATAGGCTATGCATAGGGTATACACTATAAATAAGCATAGGGGCCATACCCTATGCATACGCACTATGTATAGGTTATGTATAGGCTTATGCATAGGCTATGCACTATAAATAAGCACCATGCATAGGGGCCATAGCCTATTCATAAGGTATGCATAGAGGCCATAGCCTATGCGTAGTGCTTATGCATAGCCTATGCATAGCCCCTATGCATAGCCTATACATAGCCCCTATGCATATCCCTTATGCATAGGCTATTCTTATTAGGCCATTACATAAGGGCTATGCATACCACCCTATGCATAGCCCTTATTTAATAGCCTATTATGCATAGCTCTTATTGCACCCTTGGGTGCGCATACCACCCTATGCATAGCCCTTATGTAATAACCTATTATGCATAGCTCTTATTGCACCCTTGGGTGCCGGATTTAGGGTTTAGGGTTATGCATAGAGATATGGGGCATTTTTGTAGGCCATCTAGAATACTATTTATGTAAAGTTAGGAGTGGTTATCCGTGAGTAGGTGGTTATAGTGGAGGGGGAGCCATTGATCTTCTTACTATCCTTCTCTTGTAGGAGTTCCCTGTTCCACATGCGGGTCTTTACTTCTTCGAGGAGTGGATGGAGAGACGAATCAAGCTTTTGCTCTCTAATAGGTATGAGAGCAAATATCAAGAGAGTAGCAAAGAATAATTTGGAGAAGCCCAGCGTTTGCACGACCAAGGAGTGGAGGCTATTGAAATGACTGATGCTAGAGTGCCAAGTCAGCTAGCCAAGTTATCCCACATGAGCTATCATAGCTTTGTTGTACTCTCCTCATATAAAAGAGGACCATTTCAAGTAATGCCAAATGTAGCCAGCTCTCAAGCCTCTCTATGAGTACAAGTCTCAATCTTGTAACCTAATTGAGCTCGATTCTTAAGCTACATTGGTTTAGTTCATTCATTATGTTTGTTATTAGGTATCACCCACCCTAGCTTAGTTTAGCACTAGTCACATGTTAATTAGATTAGGATTAGAATCTAATTAGATAGTTGATTGTCATACGGAGCTTGATCCATGAATTTCATCATGGTATCAGAGCTTGGTTTAAGCTCCCCATTAGCTTCGTTCATTCAATATGTTTGTTATTAGGTATCACCCACCCTAGCTTAGTTTAGCACTAGTCACATGTTAATTAGATTAAGATTAGGATCTAATTAGATAGTTGATTGTCATAGGGAGCTTGATCCATGAATTTCATCATGGTATCAGAGCTTGGTTTAAGTTCCCCATTAGCTTAGCTTTAACTCGTATTATTTTAATCCCTTCATTACTCACCTAATTATCTACTAACCCCAATCTTATCTAACTCTTCTATGTGTGGCCCAAAATTCAAATTCTCACCATTTCTCATTCCCTCTTCCAAGAATTAAAATCTTCAAATGGTGTTTGTTTGCCTGATTTGTTGTGTTTTCCATCACAAATTTGTGTTTTATCATTACAATTTTCCGAATCTCTACTGTTTTTACAATTTTTGGTTTTCTGCTTTTTACATTTTTGAAATGAAAAAACAGTCAAATGAGCATATAATGGAAAGAATTTAGTTAAATTGACCTTAGCATTGGCTTCGTAGCATAGTTTTTACCCTAATTATGACTCCTCATGTGATGAAATTTGGGATAAAATTTAAAATTAGAGGATGATTTGCAACACACATGAATTTTTATGTTTTTGAATTAGTGCAAATACGCATGTTAATTACCCTTTTAGAGGTAGTCACTAATGTTCGATGGAATGCATATGCGAAGCTAAGAAAGCATTGTGGCTTTCAGAGGTAAAGCCACTAATGTTCAATAGAACTCTTGACCGTTCGCGTTGTAAGCTCTCGCTTGGTGCAGTTTTCACTTTAACGGCATACCTTTTGCACAA